>NW_007245102.1:141285-197458 GCF_000164805.1 Carlito syrichta
CGAGGGCGCCCCCTCCCCGCCGGCCGGCCGACCCCCGGGAGGAGGAAACACGCACAACAAAGAAACTAGAGCCCCCCGGGGCGGGAGCTGCGGGCCGAGCCCCGGCGGCGGACTGGGGGGGACAAAGGAGCCGAGGGGCTAGTGCGGGGTCGACGCCCCCTCCCCCCAGTCCCCTGGGCCTTTGTGGGGTCGGTAACCCGGCCCGGTCCGGGCTAGGACGGACGTGCCACCCGCCCGCGCCCCCGGCCCCCGTCCACTCATCACCAGATGTGTCACCCGCACAATGACAGGCCTGCCCGCCGCGTGGGCTGGGGTGGCTTGTTTTTCTTGCCTTCGGGGTTCACAGTCCGGGGGCGCTCCCCGCCGCCCAAGCCATAAACCCCATTGTGTACGACCGGAGTGGGTGGAGAAAGTACTCGGGTTCCCGCCCGGTCGCCGCTGCCACCTCGTTCCTCGCCGGCCTGGACGGCGCGTGCGAATCCTGTTTGGGCGGCTCCTGGAGGTGGTCGCGTCGTCCCGCACTCCTGTGTTACTTACAAAACCTGGCCGGTTCTCGCTCCAGCCCCGCAAACGCGCCGCAGCGAGTGCGCGCTTGCCTGCACGATTCTAAAAGTTGGTAGTGTTCATGCTCTCGCCCCAGAGGAGCCTGGGGAAGGAGACGCAGCGGGAGCGAACGCCAGGGTCTTAAGCCTGGTTTCCCTGTTCTTCCCTGCAGAACATTATAAACACCACTGGTTCCCAGAAAAGCCGTGCAAGGGATCAGGTTACCGCTGTATCCGCATCAACCACAAGATGGATCCTCTGATTGGCCAGGCGGCGCAGCGGATCGGACTGAGCAGTCAGGAGCTGTTCAGGCTGCTTCCCAGCGAACTCACGCTCTGGGTGGACCCCTACGAAGTGTCCTACCGCATCGGTGAGGACGGCTCCATCTGTGTGCTCTACGAGGCCTCGCCCGCGGGAGGGGGCGCTCCCAGCGGTTCCAGCGTGCAGATGGTCGATAGCAGAATCAGCTGTAAGGAGGAACTTCTCTTGGGCAGAACCAGCCCTTCCAAAAACTACAATATGATGACTGTATCGGGTTAAGATATAGTCTGTGGATGGATCATCTTATGATGGATGGATAAATTTGATTTTTGCTTTGGGTGGGCTCGTCTTGGGGATGGATTATGGAATTTAAACCATGTGACAGCTGTGAAGATCTGGCACAAGATAGAGTGGTAAAAAATTTTTTTAAGTGACAGTGCCATAGTTTGGACAGTACCTTTCAATGATTTAATATAGCCTGTGAGTCCAAGTAAGCGATCACTGTCTTTGCTAGGGAGCGAAGTCCTAGGGTGGGTTCAGTTTCTCCCAGACATACCCAAATTTTTACATCAGTCCCTTCAAGGAAAATCTGTATTTCAAAGAAGCTTTCTCTGCAGTAGAGCCCGCAGAGGATTTTGCACTCTTACACTTGGAAATTGTTGTTAATCTTTTTGGCAGCTCAGTAGGCAAGCTCAATGTTTCAAACATGGTAGTACTGGAAATTTTACGATGAGACTTTTACCTAGCACTTACATATGTATAAATGTACATAAAGACAAACTAGTCAGCATGACCTGGGAATTGGTCAGACCTTGTATTGTGTTTTTGGCCTTGAAAGTAGCAAGTGACCAGAATCTGCCATGACAACAGGCTTTAAAAAAGACCCTTAAAAAGACACTGTCTCAACTGTGGTGTTAGCACCAGCCAGCTCTCTGTACATTTGCTAGCTTGTAGTTTTCTAAGACTGAGTAAACTTCTTATTTTTAGAAAGTGGAGGTCTGGTTTGTAACTTTCCTTGTACTTAATTGGGTAAAAGTCTTTTCCACAAACCACCATCTATTTTGTGAACTTTGTTAGTCATCTTTTATTTGGTAAATTATGAACTGGTGTAAATTTGTACAGTTCATGTATATTGATTGTGGCAAAGTTGTACAGATTTCTATATTTTGGATGAGAAATTTTTCTTCTCTCTATAATAAATTGTTTCTTATCTTGGCATTTTAATCAATCTCTTGTCATGATTATAGAGGTTCAGCTAAAAGGAGTATTTTTCTCAGAAACCTTAGGTTCTGTGAGCTATGTGAATGTCAGTTGCACACCAGTCATGTTGAAAAAACATTTGGTGAGGAGTGAAGGTGGTCTGTGTATACATATTTAGGTGTCAGAGGAAACACAAGAGTAACACGTTTTTTAAAAAGTTTAGAAAGTCAAAATATGGACACGCTCACAGGCAAATGATCTCATGAAATGAGGCTGAGAGACAAAGGTAGCATCTGCCAAACACAGTGATTCTCGAAAGGATTATGTTTCATCGCTTCCCTGTCGAATGAAGACGTAAGTGTTCCATTCTGGCCCAGCTCTGAAAAACAAGCACTTTACCCCCTGGATTCTTGTTCAGTTAGACAATCCCCCCCCCCTTGGGCAGGTGACCCATAGTCTTAAAGAACAGGCTAATCACTGCAGAGAGATTCTTGCTTTGTGCTTTTCATCACCTGCAAGAGTTACATAAAACTCTTAAGCTGGAATTCAACAAAAGGTATGTTGATGAACTTTTATTCTCCAAAGTTGAAATGCTGACTTTTTTGATTCCTCATTTTCAGACATATTTGTATTTCAGGTGGTGTTTTTTCAAGTGACCATTGATGATGCTGTAGTGTAGATCAGGCCTTTCCCACGTCATCCGGACTTGTGGATAATTCTTTCGCTGTAGAGGGTGGCGTGGTTTTTCAGTGGAAATTAAAAGTAGAACAACTGAGTTTTGCTCTACATAGTTAATTCACCACATAGTGGGGTTTTTTGAGATATATGTCAACATGTTCACACTGGGAATATATTAAGCAATCTGAATTACTTAAAATCAGTCCAAATTTGAGAAGTTATCACCACAAGTAAAATTAAACTATCCTGATTTTGTAGACTGTGCAGGAACACACAGCTAGGCATGTGCATACAGGTATTTAGAGAACAGATGTCTGTATTTTATTGGCAGAGCATTCTCGGAGTTTGAATTCTTATAACCACCAGACATAGACTACCCTTGCCAATTGTTAGGGCTTTATTTTTCAGTCTGTTCTGGGGAAAGCACTTCAGTTTTTCAAACTTGAATTACAATAAAATGATGGTGAAGTTTTTAAAAGGCTCTCACCTCAGTGCTGACTATTGTTTACCATTAGTAACTGATAACCAAATCACTGGGACCTAGGAGTGATGTGACTTAAGGTAGTTTAGCAATCAATATATTTTAGAACCTAAAACTTATTTGTTATGAAACCTTTTTTCAAATGGAGGGTTGTTTTTGAAGATCTTGACATCAGACTTAAAAAAATTGGGAAATAGAACTTCTTGACCAAAATGTGCATTTTTGAATTCAGGTGCTGTCTGGCATGCAAGGGCTGTTTATTAAGTTTCTCTTTAAAAGGCTTGCAAACCTCACTGTGGGACTGGCCTCCAGCTGTTTCCTGTGACTTTAACCTGACACCCCCCAGAAAGTTGAGCTGAGCCCCTGTCTAGCACAGAAGTGGTTTGATAGTTCTTGTTCACTGCTCCTGGGGAATGTTTTGAAACAGTTTATTATAAATCCTTTTAAATTAGGCTGACTACTTTCAGAATTGCTAACTGCCCTTGGCACCAAGAATTCAGTATTTAGGATTGGTGGTAAGTTTGAGAATGTTACCTTTTAAGTTTTAGCAGGGAGTTTTAAAATTGTTTCCATTGTCCAATGACTGGGAAAGAAGGGCCTGCAGCCATCTGACTTGGTCTCTGTTCATGATGTCTTTCCCTCTAAACCCCATTAAGGACCGGGAGAGGCAGAGTAAGCCCTAGAGCCCAGGCCTTGGTGATCATTAAGATGTTAATTCTTGTGTTGAAAATTCCTGGTGATTTAATCAATAAAGAGTAATTTCTAGGTAAACAAATAAGAGGGGCTTTGTTTACAAAAAATACTTTCCGTTTTTCCCAATGTAAGTAGTGTCTCCCCTTGTAATGTTGAAATGAGGCTAAAAGGAGATTGTGCAGCAAGCCAGAATGACTCTGGTTTACACGTCCTTACCCATTTTGGCAATATTTCTATAATCATAGGCTGGGGAGGCCACCAGAAAGTGAATTTCTGGTACAATCGCATACTTGGTTTCCTTAAGTCATATAACTCACACGTTGCAAGTAATGATTTTTGTGTAGGTATTGCAGATTATGTTGTTGGCTTTCAAGTTAAATGGAAGAAAGCAATGTTCCTGATGATGTCTGGTGCTCAGTAACTGAAGGTTTCCAAGCTCTCTTTCATCTTGGGAACAAATGAATCTGCTGTTAGACTTTCCCCTGGCAATTTTGAACCACTTCTGATACTTTCTCTCCTTCCTCTCTATAGGAGAGATTCATGATAAAGGAAGCTGTATTTTGCATATGGAAGTTTAAAGATAGTTCCTCCCTTTTCACTCCTAGTTCAGGTTATGTGATAAGATGTTCTTGATAGGCCAGATGGAGAAAACGTGTCAATGGTTTTATCTATGCACGGGAGACTTCTAGAAGTCTAAGATTGTCACAAAGGTTTCTTATTTATCTGAAGGTAAACAGACTACAAATAGTTCAAAACTACTTCTCCATCTCTGCAGCTGAACTTTATATATATGACTGCAGTCAAAACATAACAGTTGTTTTCTTGTTTGGAGCAAAATATAACAGTATTAAACATCTCGTGTAGTAATAGTTGGTGCTACTAATAGACTGAGCTGCCTGACTGAGTCAAATCTTTATTTTCATATATAAGACTGTAAATAGACCAGAGACACTTGTGCATTATGAGGTATAACTTCTGGCCTTATTGTAGGGCTTTATACAGCATTTTTGTCTGATCATCATAACATAAGGTTGGAGGAATATTGTCCAGCAAGATGAAGTTTTGTGTTTCTGAGGTGCTCCTGAGCCAGCAAGCCAGAGGTTGTAGGAATCATGAGGGTAGACATCACATCCTCAACAGATGGGGGAGTGTCAGTGACCCCAATTTTTTTTTTTTACTGCATTTTCAACTTGGTCGATCACTTTCTTTCCATGCTGCTCAATGTGTCAAACACAGGAATGCAAGAATGGCATTCACCTTCTGGCTGCTCCGTGGAAACCTTTCCCTGGTCCTGCTGGCAGAGTTGAAGGTGCAGGGTTCTCTCAGGAGCTCTGGCTGCTTAGAGAGTGTGGTACTGAGAGAGAGAGGCTGATTGGAGTCCAGGGCTGGACTCATGGGAAATGGGAAGCTGTGCCGAGATGGAAGGAGTTGAAAGGTTTGGGGACACAGATTTGTTTGCTGTGGTCACAGGTGCTTATCACAATAGGTTTGTGCATACCCTATCTTGGCGGAGAGTTGGGGCATCCCTGCTGTCAGGATTCTGCCATTTCTGGCCATGGGACCAACTCTGCATGTGCTTCTTTCTGTGACCGTTCAGGTCCAAGTGATAGTGTGGGTCGAACTACCAGAAACTGACTTGGGAAAGTTGGACAATGGGAAGCCTGAGTAAAGCTTACCCCTCAAGGCATTTTAAAATAAATTCTATCATAGTGCTTAGGCCCCTGTCTCTCAGTGTTTTTTCTAAAGAGAGAATACTTTTTAAAGCATCTGTTACAACTGTGCAATGATGATAGCCTCTTTCCTTTTACCTTGGAGTTGTGAAGGCCTTTTGTGACCCCATCCCTGATGGTCAAAGGAAGATCAAATGGAGGCCAGACTTCTGACATCTCATTAGGACATTGGGCAGGAGAAATACTGAGTTCACTGGACTTCTGTATTTGGGGAATATTACTTCAAACACTACTTAAGATTTCAGATCATCACATTGATAGAAGACCTCTTCAGCCATGGGTACATTTACTTTTAATGATTCTTTAGGTGGTAATCTCCAAAGTTGTTCTGTCATTCTTTTAAAATGTTTTTGCATGCATTTTTGTGCATGCACATGGTACTTTTATAAACAATATACATATATTGGGGGTACACTAACATTTTATCGTAGAGTACAGGATCAAAAATGTTTAGAGATTGTTTCTCTAGACTATCAACTAAAATAGATCCATGTTAGCACTCCCCAGAATAACTCGTAATTACGTTCTTCCTTTAAGTGACAAATCTTAAAACGAGAAACTCTTATGGCAATAGAAAGACAGTTGCCTTATATAAGTTCAGCTTAGCTGCGTAAGTCTATTTGTAAAATTAAGTCATTTTTACAGCCAACAGATATTCAAAATTAAACGTTATACCAATTTGAAGTTCGTGTTCCCATATAATCAAGTACATATTACTATTTGTTGAAATTCACATTTTGTTTCTTACACTTTAAAAAAATGTTAGGGCTTGTAAAATTAATATGCATGGTTGTAAGAGAACTGAGTTATCAAAGTCATAGATCAGTGATTTAATTATTTTTAGCAATTATGGCTTGACTAGAAAGACCCCATGTCTTTTTCCTCTCATTCTGAGCCATCCCTAGGTTTCTGAAGGAAAAGACTAGCAAGTTGGACTTGATTTGAGAAGATTCCCTAAGTGACCATAAGTCTTAAAATGATTCGATTTGACAGTTGCACTATGGGCAGGTTTGAATACACTTTGTCATCTTGATTCATGGCAGTTTTGTCCCCTCAAGTCAATAGATTAAATGGAGTTGGGTTTCTTATAAATCGCACGTGTGAGCCTTCCGCTATCCATGGGTGTTTCTACTGGATCTTTCACTGACTGGATGAGGTTGGCAGGTAGGTTGAGATTTTTTTTTCTCTTCATTTGATGGATACAAAACTGAACCTTGAGAGTTCAAGTAACTTGCCTCATAGCCAACCAGCTAGTCAACAGCTCACTCATGATTTGAATTCAGGCCTTTCTGACCCCAGAACCTAAGTTCTGAACTCTTGCTATATTGTAGCATGGGATGTATGTGTCTTCACATTGTTGAAATGTGCATTTTAATTTCTCATTGCTAGTTGGTCATCTTTGGTCATTTTCAGCCTTGAGACATTTTGCTCTCCATGCCTGAGGGGTATAACTGTTTACACATAGGCTTCTTTCATTGAGAGGCAGTTGGGATTTAGTGTAAAGATTTGGATTAGTCTTGGATTTAGAAGCATGAGTTGTAATCCCGACCTGTACTGACTTGTGACTTTGGACCAGTTACTTAGCCTTTCTGAGCTCATCACCCTATACATAAAAATGGGGATAACAGGTTTATTGTCAAGGTCAAATAAACATGAAAACATGTAGCCAGTGAATGGTTGGATTCCTGGATTTTGAATACTCTACATAGAGGCCAATTAAAATGTAGATTTTTTTGAATAGTTGATCATAGTGTGATTGTGTTTGGAGTTAATTTTTAAAATTTTTTTTAAAGACAGGATCTGGCTCTGTCACCCAGGCTAGAGTATAATGATGGGATCACAGCTCACTGCAGCCTTCAACTCCTGGGCTCAAGCAGTCCTCCCTTTCCAGGCTCCCAAGTAGCTGAGGCTATAGGCATGTGTTATCATACCTGGCTAACTTTTTTATTTTTGTAGAGATGAGGTCTTGCTATGTTACCCAGGCTGGTCTTGAACTTCTGACCTTATGTAATCTTTCCCCCACCTCAGCCTCCCAAAGTGCTGGGATTGATTACACGTGAGTCACCACACCTGCCTGGAGTCCTCTGTAGCCAGTAGCTGCAAAATATGTATTATGTTTTTGAAACAGTCACATAGGAAGGAAGATGAATGTCTTCACTGCTTTTGAAAGATGAAAATAAATACAGGTAACCCAGGCCTTGAATATTTATTTTACAGAATTTGATGAGCTGTGTCCTTAACACTGTGGTTTTCAGAGTTATTTTCTCAATAAAGAAGAAGGGATCTTCCAAACCTTTGTCCTGAAGACCCCCTGAGTTGAGATGGCGTCGTGCTGCCAGGCATGGGGGAGCATGCAGCGTTGTCCAGGGCACGTTTGCATCCATTGTGTGGCTTAATCATGCCCGCCCCTTGCCGAGTGGCAGGGAGCTGACTTTTCCCAGGGCTTGCCATTCTTCAAGCCACATGTATTTGGTCATGCAAGAGATTTTCAAACAGAACTCTGTGGCTCCCCACCTCCTCCATCGGAAGTGGGGCAAGGACTTCCTTTACTGTGAAGAAAAGTAGCCTTTTTGTAAATTATCAGTGTGGGCTGGAGTTGCTTCTTGTGATGTAACCTGATGCGAAGTTTGCTTGAATCACTAATGAGATCATTGATTTCCCCTGGCCAGTCATACTTGAGTCAGGGAACACGGGGTCTTTAGTTTAAACTCAAGCCCCTTTTTTTCCATGAAGATGTCCTCATTAAGTAACTTGCTGCTGGCCTGCGTGTCATTCCACATCCTAGTGCAGCAGGTACCCAGCAGGGTTTTGTGCTAGCTTATTGTGCAGGAGTAGAGGAAACAAAGGGTCCTATTCTTAAAGAGACTTGTAGGCAAAATTTCCTCTGAGTCTTCCCAAAGTCTTGCATCTTTTTAAATTTTAAAGTTGTGGAGTACAAATCAGGATGGCGTACATTAGTGGTTTAGGTATAGGTGAAGTTTTAGGCTTCCCACTGGTCCTCACTTCGCCTGGTTTGAGATCAGGTACCATTATTGCTGAAGTTTGCATCCCCCTTCCCCTGGCAGTGTCCCACTACTGCCAATCCCTTTCTCGTAGTATAATGATAAATGTTCAGGGTCCGCTTATGAGTGAGAATGTGTGGTATTCAGTTCTTTGTTTCTATGATAGATCACTGAATATGATGGACTCAAAATCCATCCAGGTTGCTGCGGAATCTTTAATTTTGTCCTTCTTTATGACTGCATAATATTCCATCGTGTGTTTGTACCATATTTTGTTCATCGAGTCCAGTTTTGATGGGCAGCACAGTTGGCTCCATGTTTTTTTGCTGTCGTGAATAATGCTGCAATAAACATGCACGTGAAGGTATCTTTTTTGTAGAATGATTTGAATTTCTCCTAGTTTATTCCCAGAAGGGGAATTGTTGGGTCACATGGAAGGTCAATTTCTCGTTCTTTAGGAATCACCACACTGTTTTCCATAGAGGTAGCACTGGTTTGCATTTCCACCAGCAGTGTAGACGTATTCCCTTTTCTCCGCATCCTCGCCAACACCTGTTGTTTGTTTTATTGGTGATGGCCATTCTTATTGGAGTTAGTTGGTATCTCAGTGTCGTTTTGATTTGCATTTCTCTGATGATTAGTGAGGCTGAGCATTTTTTTATGTGTCTGTTGGCTGCTCCTATATCTTCTTTTGAGAAGTGCCTATTCATGTCTTTTGCTTAAAGCCCTGGTGCAGTTTGGGCCCTGCTTGGAGCTGGGTGTGACCTTATAAGTCAGTCAGTGTGCTCCTAGAATGTTTAACAGTGTGACATAGGAATAAGAGTTTGGGTTTAATGCAAACAAAGTTTAGGTGGCTGCTGTTGTCAGAGTAGTTATCCTTTGTAGGTTATGGTTGTGGTTATGGTTACGATTATGGCTACGGCTACGGTTAAGGCTATGATTATGGTTATGATTATAGTTATAGTTATGGTTATGGTTAGGGATGGAGCTCATGTGTCTTATTAAAACATTGCTATAAGCTCTTTTCTCCGAATTCCCAGATTTCTTGCATTTTCTCCACTGTCTTTTAAGTCTATAAGTTCTTTTTAAGACTTTTGTTTAATTTGAGTTGATGTCACACTCTATCACCCAGACAGAAGCCTTGACATCCTGGGCTCAGGTGATCCTTCTCCCTCAGCCTCCCAAGTAACTGAGACTACTGGCTCATACCACCGTTCCTGGCTAGTGTGTGTGTGTGTGTGTGTGTGTGTGTGTGTGTGTAGAGACAAGTTCTCGCTATGTTGCTCAGGCTGATCTTGAATTCCTATACTCAAGCAGTTCTCCTGCCTCGGCCTCCCAAAGTGCTGGGATTACAGGCATGAGCTCCTGCACTCAGCCTATAAGATCTTTTTAAGATTTTTTTTTTTTAAATTCAGGGTCTTACTCTGTTACCTGGAAGGGAGTGCAGTGGCACACTCATGACTCATTGCAGCCTCTACCTCCTGGGCTCAGGCGATCCTTCTGCCTCAGCCAAATAGCTGGGACTACAGACATGCACCACCATGTCCATCTTATTTTTTTATTATTATTTTTTGTGGAGATGAGGTCTTGCTATGTTGCCTAGGATGGTCTCAAACTCCTGGGCTCAAACGATCCTCCCATCTCGGTCTCCAAAAGTGCTGGGATTACAAGTGTGAGGGACCACATCCAGCTCCTAAACTCATTTTTGATGGTTAAAATATAGTGGTATTTTGTCCTGTATCCATTACCTCTGTCTCTGACATTCACTCAGTACAAACGTATTGAGCCCCTGCATGTACCCAGCACTGTGCTAAGCACCAAGGTTACAGAAATAGCCTCTGTCCCTGCCCTCAAGGAGCTTAGAGCCTAGTGGCAGAGAGAAAGAGAGAGAGAGAGAGAGCAAGCAACGCAAGCGTGTGACCCTACAAATGTCCGAGTTGCACTGGACCCAAGGCAGACCAAGGAAAGGAGAGTGAGGATGTGGTGTCGTGAGGGCTCTCACTGGGGAGGATGATGACGACCGAAAGTCTTCCCCTATGAGCGGATGCTGAGCTGACCTGAAACGTGGGCAGGGGTTGGCGTGGAAAACGCAAGGCACAAGGTACACACAAGTCCTGGCTGGGAAGAGATGGTGGCTGAGACAGTGGCAGGAGGCCAGGTCAGTGGGAACAGAGGGAGGCTTGAGGGAGTGAGGCCTTCAGGGCCTCCCGGGTGGGGCAGCCCTGCCACCAGAGTGGTGTGTGTATCTGCCATCCTGACGTTTGAGAGTCCAAGGGGAGCTGTTAATAATTGAACACACACTGTAAGCGTCCACTGGGCCCCCCGGCCACCTTGCTCTTGTAGGCCAATGTCCACAGTGCTCTCTCTTTTTAAGGGCTTGGCCCCCAACAGTGGGTTTACTTCCTAAGGAAAGTGTCAAAGCGGTCATCCACAAAGGACCCAGACGGAACCCACAGAGCAGGTTTTTCTAGACAGCCAGATCGTATGATGTTTTTTTCTGCTACAGAGATGAGCGACCAAGCATGAAAAGGTGGGCTTTCGTGAAAACTCTAGACCAGTGTCACTTTCTTGGTGTATGACACAGTACAACTCAAACATTTCTCAAATTTTTCCTGCATTTTGTTGTTATAGACCTTGTCACTTTTGCAAAGGACTTTTGTTTAAATAGAATGTAAACATAGTTTCATGCTAGGTTTACATTTTGAGTGTAAGTACCTCTTGGACATAACTCTCAAGGTATGGGCCACTTACTTTTTTTTTTTAGACCAGACATGTTGGTTCATGCCTGTAATCCCAGCATTTGGGAGGCCAAGGTGGGAGGACTGCTTGAGACCAGGAGTTCGAGGCCAGCCTGGGCAACGTAGCAAGACCCCTTCTCTACAAAAAAGAAAAAAGAAAAAAAAATGAGGCAGTTATGGTGGTGTGGGCCTGTAGTCCCAGCTACTCAGGAGGCTGAGGTGGAAGGATAACTTTAACCCAGAAGGTCTAGGCTGCGGTGAGCCCTCTTCTTGCCACTGCATTCCAGCCTGGAAGACAGAGTGATACCCTGACTCAAAAAAAATTTTTTTTTTTAATTTAAGTTGGTGTAGCATCTCTATGGGTAAATGCATGGAGTTGAAGGCATTTTGCACACCCATGGAAGCTCCACATGTGTCATGAGATAGAACACTTCTGCTATTCCAGGAAATTCCCTTCTGGGGTGCTTAAACATTAATTAAGAAATATGGTTGCAGAGCCAGGTCTCAAGTTAGAAGTGAATTGTTTTCCTTCTCCTTTTATAACTTGAATTTTGCTTTCTAAACACACAGTGATTTTTTTTTAAACCTGAAACAAATTGTTGCCAGAAGAGCCACTGCCTTGCGGCTACTTCTGACTTAGTGGTCACGAATATGACACATCCCTGCCCCAGTTGCTGTGGCTTCTTCATCCTTTAAAGTAGTAAAATCCTGAGTCATGCCCCATCCCTGACTCACAGGCTCAGGAGGACTGCCTGTTTGTTATTAGCCTCAAGCTTTAGAACAGATTCATCGAAGAAAGCTGCACCGAGGTTCCATGGCCCCTTTTCCATCACACCTGCCCCACCCCTGTTTATCCTCTTAGCTGGGCTTTGTCATGCCATAGTGGGCTTTTTTTTTTTTTTTTTTGAGTTGGAGTCTCACTCTGTCACCCAGGCTGGAATGCAGTGGCACACTCAGGGCCACCCCAGTGTTGACCTGCTGGGCTCCGGCCATCCTTCCATCTCAGCCTTCCAAGTAGCTAGAACTATAGGCGTGTGCTACCATGCCTGGCTAATTTTTGACTTATTGTAGAGATGAGGTCTCACAGGTTGCCTGAGTTGGTCTTGAACCCACAGGCTCAGGTAATCCACTCTCCTCGGCCTCCCAAAGTGCTGGAATTACAGGTTGAGCCACTGAGCCCAACTGTAGTGGGCTTTACAGATACGAAGGAGGGCCATCATCAAGCCAGCCTTTGTATCTGAGTACTGGTTGTGAGCACTTCTGTTGGCCTCAAAATTTTCAGCACTAGTTGCCAGATGGCAGTTGGAATAGTGACTTCAGCTATGGCACAGTTAGTTGTGAAACGGATTCATATTACAGGTGATGTGTCACTGTCTTCAAAGGTTCTTGAATCAGAGACAAAGACTTGCCCTAAAAAGCCTGTCCTTTTTTATTTTCAAGAATATTTTGTATAGAGATGAGGTCTCGCTCTGTTGCCTAGGCTGGCTCAGACTCTGGCCTCAAGCAATCCTCCCACCTCAGCCTCCCAAAGTGCTGGGATTATAGGCATGAGCTAGCTAGTGTAGCTGGCCTGAAAAGACAGTTCTTAATGAGGTTGGGATCTATTTACGGACAGGGAAAGGAGATTATTCACCAGTGATTGAAATGGGTGTGTACTCCTTTTTTCCTGGTAGGTTTAGCATTTCTGCTTGAAACCAGAAATGGAACCAGATCTTGAATTAACTATTTTTTTTCTTGAGAAGAGCAACGTATTCTGCACAGCAAAGCATTGACTGTCAAAGCCCTGGTGGGCTGTGCTGGTGGTGGTGGTGGGTGGTTTACAAGCATTGTTTCTCAGTACAATAATTCCTACAGTTCAGTGCCAGTTGGCCTTTTGGTTTTGTTGTTGTTGTTTGTTTTTTTCTCTACACCCTATTTCAGAAAGAATGACAAGTCAGTGAAGAATTTAGGAGGACCAGAGCCACACTTGGTGACAGGAAGGTCTTGCCAATAACCCATTCTTTCAAGTGGAGAAGCTCTTGTGCTGATTACACATTCATGTCACCAGAGGATTCCTTCCTAATTTCTTGGAGTCAGGGTCTCAGTCTGTTGCCTAGGCTGGAGTGCAGTGGCATGATCATGGCTCAGTGCAGCACCCACCTGCTGGGCTCAGGCAATCCTTCTACCTCAGCCTTTTGAGTAGCTGGAACCGTAGGTACGCACCACCACACCTGGCTCATTCTTTTTTTCCTAGCGACGAGGTCTCACAATGTTGTCCAGACTGGTCTCAAACTCCTGGCCTCAAGCAATCCTCCCACCTTGACCTTCCAAAGTACTAGAATTGCAGGCGTGAGCCACTGTGCCTGGCCTCATTCCTCATTTTTATTTATTTATTCATTCATTCATTCATTCATTCATTCATTCATATTCTTGAGAGATAGGAGAGAGAGAGAGAGAGAGAGAGAGAGAAAGATAGCCTCATTCCTCATTTTTAAAAGAAGTTTCATGCCCTAGACAAAGGGCAAGTCAGTGTGAGGTTTCAGTGTTACATGTGAAAGACAGTGTTTCCCTCGTTCCCACTTCAGTCCTCTTCCTGACAAGTCTCCCCAGCACTGCCAGACAGTTTGACACTCCTGTTCTGCTGTTTGCTTCCATTAAGTCCTGTCCTGATACTGCAGACACTTCCTGCAGACCTCCTGAGTGCCAGGATCTTGCTAAGCACCTCTGTATCCCCTCCCTGATTCCTCAGCACAGACCTTAAGAGTAGGCATTTGTTGTTGTTTTTAGGGATCTGTTGCCCAGCCTGGAGCGCAGTGACACAATCACAGCTCACTGTAGTTTTGAACTCTTGGGGTGAGGCAGTGCTCCTCCCTCAACCTCTCAAGTAGCTTGGACTACAGGCTCACACCACCACTCAGCTAATTAAAAAAAAAATTTTTTTTGTAGAAACAGAGTTTCACTATGTAGTCCAGGCTAGTCTCAAACTCCTGGCCTTAAGCCATCCTCCTTCCTCAGCTTCCCAAAATGCTGGGATTACAGATGGAAGGCACTGAACCTGCTCTGCATTTGTTATTATTGTCATCTTTGGTTTGAGGATTTTATGGTACAGTTGCATGCCTATTTGGGGGCTGAAATCTAAATTTGCTTAAGGTTAGGCACCAGCTTCTCACCAATATCCACCACCTCCCAAACCTTTCTGATGCATTGCATGGCACTTTTTGCGTTCAGGTCTGATTTTCCCACTAGACAGAAGGATGTTAAACTTAGTGCTTCTTAGATTGGAGCCTTAGAAGATACCAAAAATATGCTAGAGTAACAGATTGTTCACTTGTAAACATTTATTGAACACCTACTGTATACATGGTATTGTTCTAGGCATTTGGAAGTAGAGCAGTGAACCAAACAAAAACACCTGCCCTCTGAGGGAGGTAGACAAGGACAACATGAAACATGTCAGATGGCAATAGTTGCTGAGGAGCAAGGCTGCTGTGCCGGTGCGGTGACTGTCGCCCCCTGGAGTTGTGCCATGCCAGGCATGAGTCCTGCAGAAAGGGACAGAAGGAGTCAGTTGCTGGGTGGAGCTATTTTAGGTGAGAGACTCAGGAAAGGCCGCACTGAGAAGGTGACATTTGAGCAGAAACGTGGAGACCAGAGAAACAGGAACTCTCTGGGAAAAGAGCATTCTATTCAAATAATGGAGTAAATTTCAATTCTTCCAGACTTGTCTCCTTCTCTCCTGCTAAATACATAATTGTAACTTAGCATTCTTGGACACTTTTTTTTTTTTGGTAGAGATGGGTTCTTGCTATGTTGTCCACGCTGGTCTTGAACTCCTGACCTCAAGTGATCTTCCTGCCTCAGTCTCCCTAACTGCTGAGATTATAAGCATGAGCCACCCTGCCTGAGTCAGGTACTCTTTATTATAGTGTTTGATTGATGGCAGTTGTTTTCCTGGCCACTTTTTGTTTTCTGGTTACTACATATCACAGGGATCATCACATCTTAGATCACTGGAAAAACTCAGCAGGGTTTTTCTTTTTTCCTTCTCTCCATTTTAGAGAGAATTGCAAATCGGAATAAAAAGGCTGCAATTTCTTTGTCTTTTCTTTTCTTTTCTTTTCTTTTTTTTTTTAATGGAGACACAGAATCTTACAATGTTTCCCAGGCTGGTCTCAAACTCCCGGGCTCAGCGTGATCCTCCTGTCTTGGCCTCCCAAAGTGCTGGGATGATAGGCATGAGCCACCACACCCAGCCTGATGTCTTTTTTTTTTTTTTTTTTTTTTTGCCAGGACCAGGAGATTTATTAAAGCGGCGGTTACAAGGGAAAAAGGGAAAGGGTCTGTGGAGAGAGAGAGAGGAAGTGGGAGAGAGGCGGGGAGAGAGTTGCAGAGAGGGAGAGAGCGACAGAGAGAGAGAGAAAGAGAGACCGAGACCAGCCTGATGTCTTTAAACTCTGTATCAATAATACATATGAAATGAGAACTGATGTTCAGTATAATGAAACAGGCTCAGCATTTTGGTAGAATGTAACCAGGCAAGCTAACAGACAAGTGTTGAAAGCAAAGAGAGTTTTCTTGCTGATAGTTAGATAACTGGAAAATGCAGTTATCCAAAATGCCTGTTTCTTGCAAAACCTGAGATTATAGTACAGAGACCTGTTATCACTTGGGGCCCCTGGCCTTTTGTGTTTGAGTCTAGAGATAAAGGCCGAGGGGACATCAGCTTTATCATGTAGTCACTGAGGCTTTCTAAGGCATCTGGCCCATTCTTGAGTTATAGAAAGTCCCTGGTGTGTACATATCAAAATGGTTATGGCTCTGGGTCCACTGTCCTTATCAGCGATGGATAAGAAGGGGCTTTCTCAAATTTATTTCACCGTGAATTCTACCCACCCATGTTCCTTTGCCTGAGAAGTAAGGGTGACTCCGCCCAATGTGAAACTTGCTATGTCTACCAGGTCTAAGTTGCCTTCCTTTTGATGCATAAAAATTGTATAGTTGCTTTTGGGAAGTTAGGGCTGAGTCCAAATCACCATCAGATCGGATTTGACCTCATTCCTGGGAGTCTGGGCCTAGCTAATACAGAGGCAGACATCTCTTTCTGGGTTGAAGAAAAAAGTTCCTCTCAAAGCTCCCAAATAAATACCAGCCAGATGATGCTGACCATTTAGCTAAAAATGGTGGGATTGGATTGTGGGGAAAAAGTAAGGGAATGGATAGAAAGCAAAAAAAAAATAGAGAGCTACACTTTGAAAGGCAATACTGAGGTCAGGCACAATGGCTCATGCCTGTAATCCCAGCAATTCGGGAAGCTGAGGCAGGAGGATTGCTTGAGGCCAGGAGTTTGAGACCAGTCTGGACAACATAGCAAGATCTCGCCTCTACAATAAAAATAAAATTAGGCATGATGATACATGCCTGTAGTCCCAGGTACTTGAGAGGCTGAGTCAGGAGGATCCTGTGAGTCCTGGAGATTGAGGTTGCAGTGAACTATGATTGCACCACTGCACTCCAGACTGAGTGAAAGAGTGAGAATCTATCAAAAAATAAATGAATGGAAAGAAGGGAGAAAGGAAAGAAGGAAAGGAGGGTGGGAGGGAGGGAGGAAGAGAGGAAGAAAGGGAGAGAGGGAGTGGGGAGAGAAGAAAGAAAAAATAAGAGAAAAGCAGTAGTAATAGTGTGTGGGATTCCATGCAGACTAGAAATTTCCTCCAAAGCAAACATTTACCAAAGAGGCCATATGACTGGTTTTGGGGTCACTGAAATAGATTTTTCAACCTCCAAGCTTGCTTTTATAAATGTTGAACTATCCTATTCTGTATAATCATCCCCAAATTATCTTCAGCACATATGTATTGCCTAACGATAACAGATCCACAACCGCACATTCCCTAATGTTCAGTTTGGGAACACAAGTCAAATGGCCATGTTAATCTGAACCTTGGTTCCTTGGGTACGGAAGGCGATCCCATCCTTGTGAGTCTGCTAGTAATTTGACATAATAATCCTCGGCATCCCTCCCAGAAGATGGCTCTGAGTCTTCAGTGCGGATCAGTGTGTCGTTTCATCTCAACACCGGCTGAGATGCTCGGCTCAGGAAAGGTCTCTTTCTGCCCTTCGGTTTGTAGGAGAAAAGCCCTGCCTTCACTTCTTAGTGGAGTTCCCTTTGTTTTTCTTCTTTCTACCTACTCACACTGAACTTGTCAACTTCGATAGGAAAATACTCTACTCTGTGGAATGAAATAAGAACATCTAAATGACAGTTATTTTTAGACTGAGTCATTTGGGATAACACTTTATGTAAGGCGATCAAGGTATGGCAAAACTATTGAAATAAAGGGACTTAGGAGGCTGTTTCATACTTCAGGGTAGTGGTAGAGGAAAAAAATACATCTTGGTGTCTTGGGTACAGCCTAATTATTAGACCTAAGGACAGGCTGAGTTCAGATCACCATCAGATCA
Organism: Carlito syrichta; assembly: GCF_000164805.1. Classification (NCBI taxonomy): domain Eukaryota; kingdom Metazoa; phylum Chordata; class Mammalia; order Primates; family Tarsiidae; genus Carlito; species Carlito syrichta. Next base: position 159,053 of record NW_007245102.1, read on the forward strand.
GATTCAACGCCACTCCTGAGAGTCTAAGCCAAGCTAAAACAGAGGTAAACAGACATCTCTTTCTGTGTTATAGAAAAAATTCCTCTCGAAGCTCCCAAATAAATACCAGCCAGATGATTCTGGCCATTTAACTAAAAGTGGTGGGTACAGTTCTAATAGTGTATTTTTTCTGTGAAAACATTCACTGGAAGTTTATTTCAGGGGAACATGACGCAGTCTTGTATGGGTGGGCATGTTACATGTGTCCTTCCTGGGGGGTGAGGGGGTGGAGTTAGCAAGAAAAGCGGGAAAGTAAAACTCCAGATGTGTGCTAAGGGAGACGTTAGCGTGCATCTGTGTGTCACGCATCTACGTCTTCGACCTTCTTATGCTTGTTCAAGGAAAGCTATGCTGATTCCGTTTTTAAAAGATGGTTGATTTTTCTTTTTGAAGTCAGAGTCTTACTTTGTCTCCCAGGCTGGAGTGCAGTGGTATATTCACGACTCAGTTCAACCTCAGTCTCCTGGGCTCAGATGATCCTCCTGCCTCCTCCTCCTGAGTTCCTGGGACTACAGGTGCATGGCACCATTATTTTTTGTAGCGACTAAGTCTACATTTTGAACTCCTGGGCTCAAGTAATCCTTTAGCCTCAGCCAACCAAAGTGCTAGGATTAGTCATGAGCCATTGCATCTAGCCTCTATTTTTAATTTTAAAACCTTTTCTTATGCTTGTAGTCCATTTTTGTTTGTTTTGTTTTTAATATGGTTTATTCTGATGCCTGCCCTGATTTTGATAAAGTTACAGAAAAAGAAAAAAAAATGCTTCCTTTACCCACATCTGCCATTGCACCAAAAAAGAATGCCCCTGCATTTGTAACATGTATTTTTTTTTTTTAATGATCAAACCAGTGAAATTATCATCCCAGTGATGGAAAAAATGTCTTTATTTGCAGTCAAGATTTGAATGAAATTCAGTTAGAAAGGAAAAATGACATTAGGTACTACAATGGGGAGCACACACAATTTCAGACATTTTATTGTCCATAACATTACTTGTTTTCCTTCTAATGGTAACATTTATGTATTTTATGTTATAGCAGGCTGTATCTTCAGCGTTTAAATTAGCCTGGTTTACAAGGTGTACATATAGGCTAAGTAAGATAGACACATTAACATGGTGTCAAGTGAGTTCATGTGGACCATTTTAAGGTTATATGTCTAAGCGTTTAAACCTACACATTAATTTCAAATTATTTAAAGCATTACATATCACATATGTAACATGTATTTGTTATCTTTTAAAAAATATATATATTTTTAGTGATTAATTATTATTATTTTTATTTTAAAAAATAGAGTCTTGCTATGTTGCCCAGGCTGGTCTCGAACTCCTGGCCTCAAGTGATCCTCCAGCCTTGGCCTTGCAAAGTGCTGTGATGACTGGCCATCTGTTGTGATTTAAGCGAAGATACCTGACAAAATGTATACACCAGGAGGGCAGAATTTTCATCAGCTTTTCAAATTACTGACATTTAGGAAGCACCTGCTGTGTGCAGGGCCTGTCATTGGAAATTAACTCTCTTTTCAGATCAGGAACATGGAATACAAAAGGGGGCCAAACTGACAAGTTATGAGCTGTACACAAGTGGTGGTGAACTCAAACCACACCATTGAAAAGGATGGGGCCAGGCACAGTGGGAGGCCCAGGTAGAGGGTTGTTTGCACCCAGGAGTTAGAGACTAGCCTGGGCAACATAACAACACCAGCTCTCTATAAAATAATAAAAAAATTAGCATGGGTCTGTAGTCCCAGCACTTTGGGAGACAAGAGGATTGCCTGAACCCAGGGGTTTGAGACCAGCTAGGCAGCTTGACGAGACCTCATCTCTACCACAGATCAAAAACTTAGCTGGGTGTGGTGGTCTGGGCCTGTGGTTCTAGCTACTTAAAAGGCTGAGACAGGATTGTCTGAGCCTAGCGGATCGAGGCTGTGGTGGCCTTGAGTGTGCCACTGCACTCCAGCCTGGGAGGCAGAGTAAGACTCCAACAAAAAAAAAAGCCAACAAGCATGCGAACAAACAAAAACAAAAATTATATATTAAAAAAAGGAGCAGCCAGTCAAGCCTTATGTTTTAGCATCTGGAACCCTTGTGCAGAATTCTGGTGTCCTGCAGGCTGCCTGATAAAGGCCGGAAGAGAGCCAGGCTGTGCTGTATCCACGCGGGTCTCTGGTTCACATGGGCTTGATTGGGAGGGGAGTTAGTTTGGCCACCAAGCTCAAGTTTAGCTGTTAGAATTTCAAATTAAAAACAGTGGGACTCCATCCGTGTTCTGCTTTGCAGACATGGCAGGAAACATTCGCCAACCATGCACTTCCACATGCCACGGTCACACGTGGTCCAGGGACACTCAGTGTGACTCCAGTCCTACCTGTCGCTGGAGAGAGCATGCCAGAATGTGGCGGTGTGAGGGTCACAGCACTGAGAACTCTGATGTAAACATGTGCATGCAGAAGGCACCCCAACTACAACCAGGGGCACCCTGTACCCCGAGAGCTGGATCCATCAGTCCCCCTCTTCCGGCTTGATGACATCCAATGCCATTCTCAAGTTTTTGCACACCTCCATGTGACGCAGCCTGTCTTTTGAACTCTGGCCTTGAGGCCCTGAGGTCCCTCTGGTGACCATTTTAGTAGCCTTTGTGAGCTGTCCTGTTTACCTACTGCCCAGATGTAGAACTAGGCCTCACCTTCATTCTACAAACATTCGCTCAGCGAAGGCGTCTCTTTACCGAAGGTGTGAGACTACATGGCGACTTTTTTTATATTTTTGAGTCTAGGTCTCGGTCTGTTGTCCAGCCCAGAGTGGGCACCATCACAGCTCACCGCAGCCTCAACCTCCTGGGCTCAGATGATCCTTCCACCTCAGCCTCCTGAGTAGCTCGTACCATAGGTGTGCGCCACAATACCCAGGTAATTTGATCTTCTGTAAGGAAGAAAGGTTTCACTGTGTTGCCCAGGCTGGTCTCGAACTCCTGAACTCAAGCTATCCTCCCACCTTGGCCTCCCAAGGTGCTGGAATTACAGGCGTGAGCTATTGTGCCTGGCAAGAATCCAAAGTTTTAATAACATTTCATGTTTACTTTATACATGTAGCTGCAAGTCATTTCTTGCTGACAGTTATTTTAAAGGCTGAAGAAATAAATTTGTTTTGTCTACCATTGCTATGAATTTTTAATAGAATTTGTGTTTTTCTTCTTTAATTGTCATGGCTTTCCCGGTTCTATGTGGCACACAGAGCCCGCTCCCCAGTCATATCACCTCAAGACAGAATTTGTCGAAGATTAAGGCAGTTACATTTGGTGTTGAGGGAAAAGATGGAAAATCTCCCTGTTTTCTGTAATGGAAATGCTCAAGTCTCGGCTCCTCCCCTGGCCTTCTCTGAGATGCTGACACTTGCGAATACATTCATCATTCCTGGTGTTGGCACTGCATTCACTCAGTCTCTAGAAATGGCACCCAGCAAGCAACGTCCGGCCTTCCCCTCAAATTGAATTTAATCTGTTTTTGTTTCTTAAAGTCCTTCTGTATTTTCGAATTCTTTTGTTTCTTCATTTGTTTTTATTTTTATTTTTCAAGTTAAGGTCTCACTTTGTTGCCCAGGCGGAAGTACAGTGGCACGATCACAGCTCATCACAACCTCAACTTCCTGGGCTCAAGTGATCCTCCCGCCTCAACCTCCCAAGTAGCTAGGACGAAAGGCATGTGCCACCACCCCCGGCTAATTTTTTGATTTTTTTTTTGTAGAGGCAAGCTCTCACTATGTTGCTCAGGCTAGAATATCTAATGTTATGGTGTCCTCCAATGTATAGGATTCTGTTCAGTAAACCCTAATGAGAATTCGAAGCTGATGAGAATTTAGTCATCACCCCCAGGAGTTTACACCCTGATGCAGAACGGAGATCTTCAAAGCCTAACAAGACAATATTTTGTGAAGAAGGTATTGAGTTTCAGGAAGGAAGCAAGGGAACCTTCATAAGGAAAGCAGCATTTGGAAGAACCATGATGGGTGGCGAGAGACCCAGAGCAAACAGGGACTGATGTCAAGACTGGCTACAGCCACATTTCATGAACAGAGTCTCCCAGCTCACCTAGGTCTCAAGCCAGCGTATACACTGAGGCCTTGTCCTAAAAAGAAAAAAAAATGCAGTCGAGTGAGGAAAATGTAAATAAACAAATGGGTGAGTACATTCTGTACACTGAGTTATGCAGAAAGCGCTTTAGGACATGGAAGAAAACCCCTAACTGTGTTGGGGGGGTGACTGGAAAGCTCCACAGGGTCCAGATCTGGAAGGAGTGGGACTTTCCCAGCAGAAACAAGGAGAAAACATACACAAGCTCTCTTGATTCTTTGGGCTTGTCTTAAACACACAGAATTCCCAAGGAAATTTTGTTTTAAGATTCTGCCAGGCAATCAGTGGGCCCTTCACTAGACTGAAGTGTGAGGATGCTCAGTTCTGCTTTTTATCTTTCCACCAATTTCTCTCCCTGGTATGACCACTTCCCCTTCAATTTTAGAAGTGTGTTTTATTTTTTCTCTTATTTTAAAGTCAGGGGGTATGTGTGCGGGTTTGCTACCCAGGTCTATTGCAGGGTGCTGGGATTTGAGCTTCTGGGGAGCCCCCACTCCAATAGTGAGCATGGTGCCTGGTGGGTAGTTTTCCAACCCTTATCCCCCTTCTTTAGAAGTTCCAATGTCTGTTGTTCCATCTTTGTGTCTATGTGTACCCAGAGTCACTTTCCCTTCCTTGGTAAGGCTTCAGTGGCTTCTTGCCTAACCTGGACCTTGTAGGAAGCACCAATGTTTTTAAAATTTCTGAGAGTGGAAATCAAATCATTCTATAGAAAAGATACCTGCACACACATGTTTATTGCAGCACTATTCACTATTCCATGCAAAAACATGGAACCAACTGTGCTGCCAATCAAAACTGGACTGTCTAAAAAAAAAATGTGGTACATATACACGATGGAATATTACACAGCCATAAAGAAGGACAAACATATGGACCTCATAGCAACTCGAACGGACTTAGAGTCTGTCATACTCAGTGATCTATCACAGAAAAAAAAAGAACTGAGTACCATATGTTCTCACTCAAAAACAGACCCTGAACATTTACCATAATACAATAAGAAAGGGATTGGCAGTAGCAGGATACTGCCCGGGTGGGAAGGTTGGGGATAGGGAGAACACAACATTAGTAAGGGCACCTGACCTCAGATCAGGCAGAATGGGGACCAAAGGGAGGCCCAAACTTTACCTGCATGATAATCACTTGTATACCTAATCCTGAATTGTATCCCACATCTTTAAAATAAAAAATATATATATAAAGAAAATACTACCGGGCTCGGTGGCTCAGCCTGTAATCCCACACCTTTGGGAGGCTGAGGTGAGTGGATTGCCTGAGTCCGCGGGTTCGAGACCCGCCTGGGCAACTTGGTGAGACCTCATCTCTACAATAAATAAAAAAATCAGCCGGGCGTGGTAGCGCGTGCCTGTAATTCTGGCTATTCGGAAGGCTGAGGTGGAAGGATCGCCGCAGTCCAGCAGGTTGAGGCTGTGGTGGCTGGGAGCGGCCACTGCACTCCAGTCTGGGCGACAGAGTGAGACTCCAACTCAAAATAAAATAAAATAAATAAAATACTAAAGATACATAAATAAACAAAATAAAATTTCCAAGAAAGTTCCCATTCTGTCTTCTCCAGATCCCAGTTTCATGGAGCAAGAGCCTGGCTATCACACAAGCATGGTGGGACTGCGGCTTCCCATATGTGGCAGAGTAACAGGTGCTCAGGTTTGTGTGGGGGCAAGGATGCTTCAAGCTGAGGCTCTGAAGTTGGAGTTCTCCATTCTGTCACTGGCTACATATTTAATCTCAAGCAAGTTAGCCAATCCCTCTCTGCCTCAGTTTCCTCATCTAAAAAATGGGTATGCTTCCCGTGCTGCATAAGGACATTTCAGTCTATGACATTTCAGTGATGGACCATGGGACCGTGTATATGCCAGTGGTCCCACAAGATTATAATACTGTATTTTTACTATACCTTTTCCAAAGAGGGTGCCACAAAAATGTATACATATTTTTAAGAAAGGAAAAATCTGTATTAAAATTGTAATATTCAATTATACCAATAACAGAAGATGGATACAAGTCACTTTTGACTTCTGCGATAGCAAGAGATGCACAGAGTGGTTCCCATCTGCTTCCAGACACTTCTGATGATGGTGAATGACTGCATGCCTTGCTGCTGGGTGAGACTTCCCAGATAATCCTTGTGCACATCACACACAGGACCAAGAGTCTCAAACTCATCCTGAATGCATGCAATTGTTAGGTGTGTTGGGGGTTCTGTTGCATACTCCTGACTTCACTGTTGTACTTCCACAATATTCTCAAATGTCAAATACTGCTTCACAATGGTCTTGCACTCCTCAAATGACAACCGTGTTTCTGCAATTTCCTGGAACTGTCCTGCCTGTCACATGGTGATGCTAGCATTCATTTGATGAATGCTATCTTTTGAGTGAATGTCATACCACACATTGCTACTGCAATTCAATTCAACTTCGCAAAGTGATCCATAGATAATATCTCTTAAAATGTGTACACATTTCTTTTGGCACCCCTCAGAAGTTTTAGATATGTGTCACAATTGCTGACTGGTTTCATCACAGTCACGTGCTGTGCAGGTTGGTAGCCCAGGAGCAAGAGGTTAGCCCATGCAGCCTAGATGTGTAGCAGGTTAGACCATCTAGGTTCGTGTAAGTGCACTCTGTGATGGTCATGGTATGAGAACTCTCCTGACCACACATTTCTCCTAACACATCCTGTCATGAAGTGATGCATGACTGTAACATAACACCTTCCTTAGAGGGCCATGGTGAGAATTAAGTGCGTCTATCCACGGGGAGGCAGACAACATTTTTTTCTCATTTTTATTTTAGAGTCAGGGAGTACACATGCATATTTTTTACATGGATATATTTTGTTGTGGGGATTGGGTCTCAGGTGTAGTCAACATTTTAATAAATATTAGTTATTTATTTCATTAACTTATTTATTTTTGAGTCAGAGTTTCATTCTGTCATCCAGGTGGCAGTGGCAGGATTGAGGCTCATGGCAACCGCGACCTCCTGGGCTCAGGTGATCCTCCCGCCTCAGCCTCCTAAGTAGTTAGGACTACAGTGTGTACCACCACGCCCAGCTAATATTTTGATTTTTTTGTAGAAACGAGGTCTCATTATGCTGCCCAGGCTGCTCTTGAACTTCTGGCCTGAAGCATTCCTCCCACCTTGGCCTCCTAAAGTGCTGGGATTATGGGTGTGAGCCACCACACCTGGCCCACTTTTAAATTTTTGGCCACTCACTTAGCCTTTTCTTCCTTTGTGTGCTGCTGAATGACAGCCTGCACTGGTTCATTTTGTGAGTCCACTTGAGTGGGCTGTGTGATGCCCAGATATCTGGTTAAACTATGTCTGGGAAGCTGTTTCTGGAAGAGATTAGCATTTGCTTATTTTTGTAGAGATGGGGGGTCTCACTATGTTGCCCAAGCTGGTCTTGAACTCCTGGCCTCAAGTGATCCTCTAGCCTTGGCCTCCCAGAGGGCTGGGATCACACGTGCAAGCTAGCATGCCTGGCCAAGATTAGCACTGGAATTGGTGGGCTGAGTAAAGCAGGGGACCCTTCCAGGGTGGGCAGGGCCCACATGGCTCTATCCAGGCCCTCGTGCGACCTATTAGGGCCTGAATAGAACAGAGAGGCAGAGGAAGGTTGAATTCTAGGTCTGCCTTTCTGAGCTGGGACACCGATCTGTCTGGGGTGCTCCTGATTCCTAGGTTTTTAGATTCAGACTACAGTCTACACCATTGGCTCTCTAACTCTTAGGCCTTCAAATGACACCATCATTCTTCTTGTGTCTCTAACTTGTAGACTGGATCCTGGGACTTCTCCGCCTCCATAATTGGGTGAGCTAATTCTAAAAAATCTCTTTAGCTGGACACGGTGGTTCATGCCAGTAATCCCAGCATTTTAGGAGGCTGAGGCAGCAGAATTGCTTGAGGTCAAGAGTTCAAGGTCAGCCTGGACAACATAGCAAGATTCCATCATTACAGAAAAAAAAAAATCTCTTTATACATATACAAGGGGCACCAAAAAAAAAAAAAAAAAAAAAACACAGAATTTTCTTTTGGAGGCAGGCCCCTTGTAGTACACTTGGAATTTGTTCCTCTGGATCAAGCAGTCTACCAAAATTCTTACCTGGAAGTTTTGAGAAGGTTGCATCATGATTTGCAGAAGAGATATCCTGAATTGTCACAAATAGGTGACTGGTTCTTACATCATGACAACATACCTGCCCATACCGCACTGAGTGTTCAGCAGTGTGTGAGCAAAAAGAGCATAAGCTTTGTGCCCCATCACCTTATTCACTGGATATCACCCTGAATGACTTTTTTTTGTTTCCATGGATGAAGAAAGTGCTCAAAAGAACATTTTGCGTATGTGGAAGAGGTGAAACAAAAAACGGCAGAAACTATCAAAATGAACAAGTTCAAAAACTGTTTTGAGCCGTGGACAAAGCGTCTCGATAGGTATATTACATCCAACGGAGAGGTCTTTGAAGGCGACTGAAGTTTAAACATGTAAGAATAAATACATTATTTTTATAAATAAATTCTGGTTTTTTGCTCCCCCATATTTGTGTAAATATATATTGAGAGGGAGATTGTGCACACACACACACACACACGTCTATGCCATGTATATCCTATCTGTTCTGTTTCTCTGGAAAACCTGACTAACTGGCTTAATCTGAAAGCTTCCTAGGAATGCAGAATCTCAGGCTCTGTCCCTGCAGTTTAAACCAGCTCTATGAATGTCTCCTATATATATCAGAACATACAATCTCATAGTACCCATGAAAATTCTATGTTATATTGAGGCTCCATCAGCCAGGGAACAGTCGCAGTATCATGCCATACACTAATGTCTGTCAGTTAAGAATGATAATTTCAGCAATGACACGTAGTTCACCTAGATCTAGTCTTGTTTCAAATGGTAAAGTGATTGGGAAATAAATGAAAAGGTTTTTTTATTTTTATTTTTTGTCTCACTCTGTTGCTCAGATTGGCCTTAAACTCCTGGCTTCAAGTGATCCTTCTGCTTCAGACTCTCAAAGTGCTGAGCGTACAGGCATGAGCCACCGTGTCCAACCCTTGATAGAATTTTTAAGGCCCCTTGAACAACTCAGAGACTGGAGCCCTGGAGGGACATAGCTCAACTCTGCACACCTTTCCACATCCTAGAGAAATAAGGGAGGGGCTGGGAAGAGAGACATTCTAACCAAGCATATTTTTATTTGCCCTGCTCTCAAAAAGAGAACAGTCTAGAAGGAAACCAGATAGGGGCCGAGGGTGAGGCTGAGGCTGAAAGTATCTGGAAGTAAACTTCTATTGAGAAACATTTACTAAGCAGAGATAAGTAAGAATGAACCACTAACAAAAGGCCTTTGAACCAAGCTCTCTCACTCTGGCCTGGCTTTTCATAAATTACTGAGTCTCCTTGAGGCAAAAGTGACTAGAATCTCAGAGATCTGCTTCCTAATGGGACCAAGACGTTTGTGGGGAGAGTGCCTGTTGCCTGTTGCCGGCATGACCATCCAGGGCTTTAGCCCAACTCTTCCTTCCCCAGTCAGCCGAATGACCAAAAAAAAAAACAAGAAAAATTCTGCACCTCTCCATGCCCAGCTCTCCAGTGGGCTGTAAGGGACCGGGTGAATGCTGCCCGGAAGTGATGGTGGCTACCAATGTTGTCGGGCAAATGCCAGGACCCGATGAAATTGTGGTTAAAAAAAAAAAAGAGAAGAAGCAGGAAAATTGGGACTTCCTTGTAAATCCTTAAAAGAAGAAAAAAGGAACATGATGTGTAGAAGAAAGGCAAATAATACACATTCAAACAAGAATGACTGCAGGAAATGGAAATTTAAAGTCAGGTGATTAGGAAGAAGGGCTCGCATGCTTAGGAAGGAAATAGAAGGGAAATGTAATCAATCTTGAAATGAAAATTGCTTTATTCTTTTTTTTTTTGAGTTGGAGTCTCACTCTGTCGCCAAGACTGGAGTGCAGTGGCCGCTCCCGGCCACCGCAGTCTCGTCCTGCTGGGCTCCGGCGATCCTTCCGCCTCAGCCTTCAGAGTAGCTGGAACTATAGGTACGCGCTACCACGCCCGGCTAGTTTTTTTTTCGATCTATTGTAGAGATGAAGTCTCACCAAGTTGCCCAGGCGGGTCTTGAACCCACGGGCTCAGGCAATCAACTCACCTCAGCCTCCCAAAGGCACCGGATTACAGGCTGAGCCACCGAGCCCGGCTGCTTTAATCTTTTTATTTATTCTTTCTTTTTAACCCATCAAGCAAACAGCAGTGAGAATATGTAATCTTTTTTTGTTTGTTTTTATTTTTTTGAGCAGAGATCTTAACTGTCACCCAAGCTGGAGTGCAGTGGCATAAGGACGGCTCACTGAATCCTTGTCCACTTGGGCTCAGGTGATCCTTCAGCCTCAGTTTCCCAAGTAACTGAGACTACAGTGCGTGACACCACACCTGGCTGATATTTCAATATTTGTAAAGACGAGGTCTCGTTTTGTGGCCCAGGTTGGTCTCGAATTGCTGGCCTCAAGTCATCCTCCTTTCTCGGCCTCCCAAAGTGTTGGGATTACAGGCGTGAGTCACCAATCTGGTCCTTGTTTTTTGCTTGTTTGTTTGTTTGTTTATTTGTTTATTTAATTTTAGAGACAGGGTCTTGCTCTGTCACCTAGGCTGGAGTGCAGTGGCACAATTATAGCTCACTGAAGCCTCCAACTCCTGGCCTCAAGTGATCCTCTTGATTCTCCTGAGTAACTGGGACTATAGTTGCACACCACCATGCCTGGCTAATTCTTTTATTTTTTGTAGAGATGGTGCCTCTCTATGTGGCCCAGGTTGGTCTCAAACTCCTGGGCTCAAGTGACCCTCCTACCTCCACCTCCCAAATTTCTGGGATTACAGGCGTGAGTCACTGCACCTGACCTGAGCCTAGTTTTATATGTTCTTTCAGATGTGCCTTCCACTCTCAAATTGTGTAAGTTTCAGGCCACAGGGATTGGGTCTATCCCTGAACAAGGTACACTGTCCTGCAAGTCAAGTGACAAAAGGGTTTCCAAGGTGGGAGTGATCAAGGAGCATGTTCTGTGGTGCTCATAGGTCAATACGATGAGCATATTTGATCATTAGTGACTCAGGCAAGTGATGCCCCGGTCGATGACGGCAAAAGATGCCTGCTTGGAATGAGGTCACATGAAAGCAAGATATCTAGGCAGAGGGTGTGGACAGCACTGCTCTAGCAGGGTATAGAGAAATGTGGGGTAGTGGGATGGGGTTTGGAGAGGGTTTGTTGTTTGCTTGTTTGTTTGTTTGAGTCAGAGTCTCACTCAGTTGCTTAGGCTGGAATACAGTGGCCCACTTATGACCACAGCAGCCTGGACCTCCCAGGCTCAGATGATCCTTCCACTTTAGTCTTCCAAGTGGCTAGAATTACAGGTATGCAGCACCATATCCGGCTAATTTTTTGATTTATTGCAGAGATGAAGTCTCGCCTAATTGCCCAGGCTGGTCTCAAATCCCTGGGCTCAGGCAATCCTCTAGCCTTGATCTCCCAAAGTGCTGGGATTACAAGCATGAGCTACGATGCCCGTCTTATTTTTTAAAATTTAAAAAATTTATTTCAATAGCTTTAGGAGGTACCAATTGTTTTTGGTTACATGGTTGTATTGTATAGTGGCGAGGAAGTCTGAGTGTTGAGTGTACCCACCACCCCCTCCTGTGCACCTTGTACCTATAGGGAATTTTTCACCCCTTTCCCCATTCCTACCCTCCTTCCATGTCTCCAGTGTCCATTATATCATTCTTTATGCCTTTGCAGACCATTAGCTTAGCTCCTACTTGTAAGTAAGGACACATGGTGTTTGAGTTTTTGTTCCTGAGTTAGTTTATTTAGGATGATGAACTCCATAGAATCTTATTTTTTTAAACACTGTATTAATTATGCTTTCTATATTCTTACTTATTTTTATCTATCTGATTTGACAAATTCTGATACAAAATTTTCCACCATAACTGTGATTTTATAAGGTTATACCTATTTTTCTCAAGTATTTTGCTGCTAGATTTTGGTTTAAAAGAATTTATTCATTCTATTTTTAGATCTCATACTATGCCTCTGCTTCCTGCTTAATGGTCTTGATCTTGAATTCTACTTATCTGCTCTTGATTTCACCATTTTTGGTTTCTGTTTGCACACATCTATCTGGTGTAAATTTCCATATTCCTTTTTTTTTCAAACTTTCTTTGTCATTCTGTTTTAGGCACGTTTCTAGAATACATTGAGCTCATGTATCCGTTCAGATAATTTGGGTTGCAAATATTGCACAAGGGTTTAAAAATGAAGTGGAAAATACTGGCTCTCATGCAGTTTAGGGTAGACCTGGTTTCCAGCCTGAGTTGTGACAGTACTGTGGCTTGATCCTGTGCTCCTCAGTGTGCTGTACCATGTCTCCCATGGGAGCAAAATGGCCACAGAGGTCCGGTTCCATGCCATTCATGTGTTTATACCTTGCAGTCCAGGAGAAGAAAAAGCTGCTCTTCTGAAAACCTTGAAAGCTCTAGAATCATTTGCCCAGAGCTCCCAAATCACAGTGACTGGTGTAGTGCCATGCCTCAATTATTGTGGGCCAGTGCCACTTATTCTTGAATCAGTCACTATGGTGAGGAGAATGGGTATGATGACAAATGGTACATTACATAAAAGAAGACTCAAGTTGACAAGTGGAGGTTAAAATTCATTCCTACTCGAGTTAATGTGCCATTATTCAAAGGAACAGAGTAAGGACTGTCATTGCTAAAAAGAAGTTAGCATAATTCTCACTACTAAATAGCAATACAATCTTCTATTTTCAAAAGTCAAATGAATTGACTCATAAAACATGCCAGGAATCATTAAAAATAATGAGTAAGATTGTTACTACAAGATTAATAATGGAAAAAATTAATATTTTTCTAATATACAAAGAATAACCAGTTAGAAAATATAATTAAATAAAATATTCCATTGATTAGATATAAAGTATATTGAAATAAATTTATTAAGGAATATGTCGTATTGTAAGAAAATATATGATGTTTCACTGAAAGATCTAAGGTGTTTCAAGTTAAAAAAACTTTCAATATTATAAAGATGTCTGTTCTTAAATTACTCTCTAAAATCACTGCAATCCTAACCAAAATTACAATGGCTTTCTTTTTTGGGGAAAGAAGTTTGGCAGTCAAGACAAAAGATTTTAAAATCCATATGCCAAGCTAACTAAGTTAGACTAGCCAAGAAAACAAACAACAAATAAATAAAGAAAAATAGGCATCACGGGCCTGTGTGGAAGAAGAATGCCTTTTCTCACCAGATATATAAACATAATAAAATATAAAGCCACAGTAATTAAAAACAATGGAATGGTTGTGCAAAAATAGACAGTAGAACAAACAGAATGTTCAGAAAAAGAACAAACAAAAAGAATTTAAAAATGGCTTTGCATGCATTCGCCTGGGTTCTAATGTTTTTTAATTGTCTGGGAAGATGCATTCGCCTGGGTTCTAATGTTTTTTAATTGTCTGGGAAGATGTAAATATACTTATTTATTTTATACTTCAATAAGACATCTGTGTATATTGTCACCTTTAGCACAACCATTAAATAAAATAAAAAAACTGTATACCTTCCAAGTTAATGAGGGGTAAAAAATGAAATTATAAAAAAAGTCAAAAGAAAGGAAAGAAAAAAACATACGCAAATAGTATAGATAAAAAGCATATAGCAAAGTGGTAGACTTAAACTCAATCACATTCATAATCATATTAAACGTAAATGGACTAAATAATGCAATTAAAAGGCCAATACTGTCAGTCTGGGTTAAAAAACAACAACAAACAGAAACCAACTATATGTTGTTTCTTTTAAAAAAATACTTAAAATACACAGAAGAGGTTGACTATAAAAAGATGAAAAATGCTATCATGCCAAAACCAACCAAAAGAAAGCTGCTATGTCTATGTGATTAAAGGCAGGCTCATGAAAAATGGAGAAGAAATATCTGGAGAGAGGAGGAGAAAAGGGAGCAGGAACACAGTGTATGTAATGCATGCCAGGTATCCTGGCTGTCTGCTGGAGGTGGGGGCAGAGAGAGGGCAGTGGGCTGGTGGGTGTGGGATGTATGCTAGAACCAGTGGGACATGATATCGACCCAGAAAGATGGAGCCAGATAAGAGAAAACTGCACACCCTGACCCACGATCATGACTTTGACCACGAGGGGCTGGTATGTCTGTAGTTAGTGTTAGTGAAAAACCAGCATTTACAACTTGTTAGTATCAACATCAGTATTAGTATTAAGATGTTTGAACTGTATAACTGTATATATATATATATTATATACACACACACACACACACATGGTGGTTAGGGTTAGGATATATATATGTATATATATATGATGAAAGAGAGAGAGAGAGAGAGAGAGAGAGAGAGTCAGAGTCTCGAGAGAGACAGTCAGAGTCTCGCTCTGTGCCCAGGCTGGAGTGCAGTGGCACACTCAAAACCATTGCAGCCCCGACATACTGTGCTCAGGTGATCCTTCTACCTTGGTTTTCCAAGTAGTTGGAACTACAGGCTAACACCACTCCCAACTAATTTTTTAAAACATTTATTGAGGAGACGAGATCTTGCCAAGTTTTCCAGGCTGGCCTTGAACTCCTGGATTCAAGTAATCCTTTTGCCTCTGCCTCCCAAAGTGTTGGGATTGCAAGTATAATCCACCACACTCAGCTATTTTTATTTACTAAAATCTTAAATAAAACACTACATTTTCTTCAATCAACTGCAGATAAGGTGGTGGTAATGAACTCTAGCTCTGGACAATTTGCCTGGGTTCAAATTCTGCCCTCACATTCTGCATATAGCTCTTCCTGGTTGTATGGCCATGAACAAAAACTACTAGCCTCTCTATGTCTTTGTTTATTTATCTATAAAATGGGAATAATAGAAGAACACAACAAATAAAGGTGTGTGAGGATTAAATGAGTTAATATTCATGCATACAGACAGAGAAAGACAAAGAGAAGGAGAAAGAGAGAGAAAGAGAGAAAAGATCTTTAGGAAATTATTGTCCCTAACTAATTGCAGTTCAAGTTTTGTTTTTCTTTATAAAACTCCTCTAGAGAGAAAAAAAATAAAGAAATGCTATCATATAAGAATATTATAGTGCCTGGTGGTTGC
This sequence comes from Carlito syrichta, assembly GCF_000164805.1. Lineage (NCBI taxonomy): Eukaryota > Metazoa > Chordata > Mammalia > Primates > Tarsiidae > Carlito > Carlito syrichta. Next base: position 174,448 of record NW_007245102.1, read on the forward strand.
TCATGCCTATGATCTCAGCATTTTGGGAGGCCAAGGCAGGAGAATCACTTGAGGCCAGGAATTTGAGATGAGCCTGGGCAGCACAGCACGACTCTGTCTCTATTAAAAGTATGTATATATAAAAGAATATTATTGTATCTTGCTGATTTGTTTGAATCTGAGGGGTGCTAAATTTAAGATTCTGGGAGATGAACTAGGTTTCAAGCAGTCTGGGCTTTGATCTTCTGTATCTGCCATCAAGTCACACCCACGGTAAGAACTGTAGTATTTGCTGACCATTCCCTTCCCATTCACCATGTTGCACCTTACCAGGAGCCAATTTAAGGAAGTCACTAACTTTCCACTTAGGACATATACTTAGTTGTGGGGGGGAAAGAATGAACATTAGAGACTCTGAGATCACTGTCAGGAAGATGTCAAAGGATAGACCTTTCAGATTGGAATTACATCCACAGGGAAGGGATGGCAGAACAGTCCAATCAGAAAGTGAAAGCTTGGATTTAGATTCCAAAATTAAACACACACACACACACACACATACACACACACACAATTTTAAAAAAACGAGCAAACCATAAACTCTGCAGAAGCAGGGATCTTCTTAAAATTCTTTTTAACTTCTAGCAACTGTGAGTCTAAGATTTTCACAAAATGAGAGGAAAGGAATTATGTGTAATTTTCTCATCTGAACTTCTACCCATTCCGTTTCAAATTTCAGCTCCTTAGCAAGTTGGGCAGATCCTGCAGTGAACATCTCTTTTAAACAACGAGAATGGGAAAACCACAGAACCTCACTTCTCTAAAATTATGCACCGACAAATCCAGAATAATCAGAGGAAGCACTTGACAGATTAAGTTAGACCTCGAATGGAGTTTAAGACGTGCCACAAGTAATTGATTTTCTTTTTAGGATAATTTGAGGACAACAGCTTATTTGACTGAACACGAGAAGATGTCACTATTTTAACATTAACATAAAGCAGGGATATTGAAGAACTTTTCTGATCTAAAGGACCTCATTTTTTGCCAATGCTGTACTGCTCCCTTTATTTTAATACCTGTCACTCTATGTCGCAATTTGTAGTTTCAATGCCTGCCTCCGCCATCAGACTATGACTTCCCTGAGAGTAGAAATCCCTTCTTATTTACCCCTATAAAAGTAATTCTCCGTGTTGGCCACAGTGTCTGGTACATGGTAGACAGTCAACCATGCTCCAGGAGTGAATGCAGGCAGATGAGAGTAATATACATTTGTCAGAGTGTAATATACATTAGCAACGCACACAGGTAATATACACAGTCAGAAGTCCTGCATCTCAGTTCACATTTGTTCATTAAGTTACTCTGAGGAGTTGATTTAATGTTTCTTAAACTTCAACTGCAATTTCCTTCCAGCAAACGTTTATTTCTACAGCAAGAGAATGTGAAGCGGGAAGCATATGTTTTAAATGAATAATTCCAGTTTTGATATATGATCACCATGTGTTAGAAACCTGGCTATCTTAGCACTTTTTTTCTCTCATTGCCAAAGATTTCAATGACGCTCCATTCGGATTTAGTTTGTCTTTTTTCCATCGATTCGTAGTGGGTGTGAGCAGCGAAAACAGTCATTGTATTGAGGCTATTCAAGGTCGGAGAACTTTGTTCTTACTGCTGGCTTGTGAGGGGCTTCATTTCTCTGTGTTCAGTTGTCTGTACCAGCCTAAAATAGCAACCCAGTGCCTTTTCTTGTGGATGTTGTAATTCTTCTACAGCTTACAGCAGTGAAGAGAAATGCAGTGGGAGAAGATAGATCAAGCTGGATTTTCTGAGAAAATTTTAAACCACAGGTTGGATATGGGGTGGCATCTTATTTTTGAAACCCTGTAGATTGTTACAACTGTGTATGGATGACAATTGTCCCAGAAATTTTTCATGCTTTTGAGACACTTACATAATTGCTTACGTGGCCCTTGCAAAATCATCCCTTGATGTGACTTTACACCAGAGAAGGAAGTTTCTTATCAAAATTTCAGACTCTTCCTCAGGTAGAGACAGGAGGAGAGTTGGGGAGGGGAGTGTTAGCAGGAAGATAGGAAGAAGGGAGGAGTTTGTGCAAGAAGTGGAAAAAAATCACGGGATTGTTTATAAACAGTTTTAGTGCACTGATGCAGCCACATTCAAGACTGTGGGGAAAACAAAAACAACAACAAAAATCGCCATAAACCTGATCATCTGTTCTTTTAGTGGAGGTGATTGGCCATTTGTGTTTTGTTCTTCTAAAGTTTGTGTTATTTTGTAACAGCCAGAAATAGGAGAATGTTCTTCTAATGCTTTAAAGCTTGTCAAAATAAAAACAATGAGATACTCACAGTGTTTTCTTTCCTAATTAGTCCATTGAAAATCAACTCCCCAGAAAGTGCACTACAGATGGGTTTATTAAGAATGTCTACTAGCTGTCAATTCAGACATTTTCTTTCTCCTTAATTTTAAGAGGGCAATGAAGGACTCAGTGAGACATTTTTTTTACCGGAAATCAGGTTAGAAGTCTGTGACTCGGGGAAGGCCTGGGAGTCTCCCATCTAAAATCTCAGGGGGTGGGGGAAGGATTTTTCAGGGGACAGTGAGAGAAGATATTAAGATGTTGGAAGAGAGGCCAGTTAGGGGATTTCAAAGCCAGCCTCTAGAAGTTTCCCTGGAGAGTCCTGTAGTCTGGGAAGAACAACTCTTTAAACCCTTGTCTCTTTGTGCGTGTGTGCGTGTGTGTGTGTGTGTGTGTGTGTGTGTGTGTTTGCGTCCTCTAAACAAACATACAGACAAAAACGTCCCAGGTCCCTCAGATATTTTTTCCCCAGGCAATCCCATGTGCAACCTTTGCTTCTGTTGTTCAGGGCTGCTTGGCCCATGTAAGACAATAGATATACCAGATAATGACAGGGCAGTTGCTCTGTGGCCTTGCCTTTTATCAGGATTAACTGTTACACCAATAAGCAAAACAGGGCGGCAGGGTTTTTCCATCCCTGGCCTTTGCTGTTCCTGGGTGCCAGATGGCATTATATCCATGGAAAAATAATGCTGCAAGCTCTGATGTTGACCAGGCACGGTTACTTCCACTTGAGCACACTGTTTGGGCCTCTCTTTGATGTACAAAACGCGCCTCCGATAATGAAATGCGTTGGCAGCTGGCTAATGGCTGGGAAAATGCAAACCCTGCCTTGAACCCTTCCCAGCAGACCATTCAATGGCTAGGTGGTGTCAGGCCTGAGCCGGAGAAGGGGCAGAGAGGCTTGTTGCCAGGCAGGCCCGGGACTCCTGGACAGGCAGCTGTGCACGGGCTGGTATTTTCCTTTCTTCAATAGAAGGACATGAGGGATAAATCCTTCAAGGCCAAGCCCAGGCTTGGTTGGAGCTGGCTGCTGGAATTTGCCTAAGAACTTTGGACTTACAGGTGCACACAGACTTCCCGGAACGACTGATGCAGAGGTGATCTGAGAACGGGGAACAGGTCTCATCTTTATGCAAACAATAAAGGGAAATGAGTCTTCTGAATTAAATGTGACTTTGTGGCCACTGGTCTTCTCCTGGGCACAACTCACTGGAAAGTATAGCATGCATAATTGGGCGTGACGGCGTTTTTCACCTCCACCCCACTCCAGGCCAGGCCCACAGAGGTGTTGGGGATCAACACCTCCAGGGGGAATCTTTCCATCTCCCAGACCCCTCTGCCCCCACAACTGCACTCTAATCCCCGCTGAGTTGCTGGGCACTGAAAGTGCAGCCTCCATCTGGATTCCCTCCCCACCTCCCAAGCAGAAATTCTCTCTGTTTAAAATGCCTCCTCTTGGGCAACCCCTTCGGATCCACTCCCACTATGGGAGCTTTTCTGTTCTCTTAATAAATCCTGCTTTCTTAAAAAAAATGTCTTCTCTTCTTCCCATTTGTCTTAGCTATATTAGAATATAAACTTGGGTCAGGAGATCTGCTTTTAATTTTATTTATTTGTATTATTAGAGGTAGAGTCTTGCTCTGTCACCCAGGCTGGAGTATGGTGGTGCCATCATAGCTCACTGCAGCCTCAACTTCCTGGGTTCAGGTGAGCCTTTTGCCCCAGTCTCCTGAGTAGCTGGGACTACAGATGCAAACCACCACACCTGGGTCATTTAAAAAAAAATTTTTGTAGAGACAAAATCTCGCTGTGTCACCAAGTCTAGAGTGCAGTGGTATGATCACAGCTCACTGCTGACTTGTATTCTTCCTCAGCCTCCTGAGTGGCTGGGACGATGGCTGTGGACTATCACACTTAGCTAATTAAAAAAAAATTGTAGAGATGGGGTCTCTCTGTATTGCCCAGGCTGGTCTTGGACGCCTGACCACAAGCAATCCTCCCACCTCAGCCTCCCAAAGCTCTGGGTTTACAGGTTTGAGCCTCCGCACCCAGCTGGGACTCTACCTTTAGACTTGGGAACAGAAAACTGTGGTCCAGTTCATGGACTAAATTCAGCCTGCCACCTGTATTTGTTCAGCTAGCAAGTTTAGGAGAGATTTTTTTTTTATTTTTTTGAGTTGGAATCTCATTCCATTACCCAGGCTGGAGTGTAGTGGCACCCTCACAGCCATCTCAGTGTTGACTTGCTGGGCTCCAGTGATCCTTCCGCCTCAGCCTTTCAAGTAACCCGAACTACAGGCGTGCACTACCACGCCCAGCTAAAATATATATATATTTTTTATTGTAGAGAAGAGGTCTCACCATGTTGCCCAGGCTGGTCTCAAACCCCTGGGCTCAGGTAATCCTCAGTCTCCTAAAGAGCTGGGATTATAGACTGAGTCACTGAGTCCGGTCAGGAGAGATTTTATATTTTTTAATGATAGGTAAGAAAATCAAAAGAAGACTATTTTGTGATTTGTGATAATTCTGTAAAGTTCAAAGGTCAACATCCATCACTGACATGGTCCTGGCACTGCTGCCAGGTCATTTGTGTGTCCTTTATGACTGCTTTTGTGCTACATGGTGGGGTTGAGTTGTGACTTCAGAGCCCAAAGGGGCCCATGAAACTCGAAACATGTACTCTCTGGCCCTTTACTGAAAAAATTTGATCCTAGCTTTGAGCTTTTTTGTCTGGCTGAATACATCCTTTTGGATCATATCTAAAGCCTCAAGATAAACGGAGCTGGCTTTCCATCACTTTTGTCTGAAAAAAGTTGTTAGTGCATCCATTTAAGACATTTTTGCCTCTTTGTAGTTAAATGGAAACTTCTCCTCATTTTTTTGAGTCAGAGTCTTACTCTGTCACCCAGGCTGGAGTGCAGTGGCATGATCATGGCTCACTTCAGCCTCAACCTCCTGGGTTCAGGTAATTCTTCCATCTCAGCCTTCCTAGTATCTGAGACTACAGGTGTGCACCACCACACTGGCTAGTTTTAAAAAATTTTTTTTGTAGAGGCAAGGTCTCACTATGTTGCTCAGGCTGGTCTTGAACACCTGGGCTCAAGCAATCCTCCCATTTCGGCCTCCCAAAGTGCTGGATTGCAGGTATGAGCCACTGTGTCCTGCCAGGATCCATTTTTGAAGTTCTTTCTTCAGCTTCTGTTTCTCTCCACTGCCAATTCCTATGTTGACCTTCAGACAAAGACTTCGGGTTTAAAATATCTCAAGAATGTCTGTTCAACATGAGTAAAAATTTGAGGGGGGGCGGTTGATAAAGCTCCTCACTGTGATGTTTTCACATCCCAGACTCCCTCTGCCAGTCCCCAGCGTTGGATTCCCAGCTCAAGGTTGTGGGCTAACACTTCTTACCTGACAGAAGTAGACCCGCTCATCCCACAGTGGTGTCCTGGTTTCTGCCCTGAGCTCTACCTTTGTTAACTTTAACAGTGGATTTTTCAAAAGAAGACACTGACCACGGTTTTATTTCCTAGTTATTCTGTTTGTCAGGGGCTACTGGGCATGTGGTCTGTACCATTCCACCAACTTCATTTATCTTATGGTTCTGCGGCCTTCTTTTTGAACTCAAACTTTTTCAAGACTGTTGGTCATAGCAGTTCAGGGTCTATTAAATATGGAATCTCACTTCATCAAAAGTTAACAGCAGTTGACTGTGTTTGGTGGGTTATGGGTGACTGTTTTTCTTTTTGTGCTTTTTCTATGTCTTCTAAGAGAAACAGATCTTTCTCTTTTTTTTTGAGTTGGAGTCTCACTCTGTCGCCAGACTAGAGTGTAGTGACCACTCTCGGCCACTGCAGCCTTGACCTGCTGGGCTCTGGCAATCCTTCCACCTCAGCCTTCCAAGTAGCTGGAACTACAGGCGCGCGCTACTACGCTCGGCTAATTTTTTGATTTATTATAGAGATGAGGTCTCGCCAAGTTGCCCAGGCGGGTCTCGAACCCGTGGGCTCAGGCAATCCACTCACCCCAGCCTCCCAAAGTGCAGGATTACAGGCTGAGCCACTGAGCCCGGCCAGATCTTTCTTTTATACCAAAAAGAGTAGAAAGTTTTTTTTAAAGATTGCAAAAGTACTAGTATAGTAGTGATCTCTACCTTACTGATGAGTTTCTGAATTCTTTCCATTTCTTATTGAAGAGTGCCCAACATGTACACATAGTATTTTGTATTCATTTATTTTGTGTTGCGTGTCTGGTGTGCGATCCAGAGCCATGAGAAAGATGCAAAAAAAATGCACAAAAGTTAGATTAGGAAATATAGTTTATTTAAAAAGTAAATTAGAGAGAAAGAGAGAGAGAGAGAGAGAGAGGAGATTCACCTCCCTAAGGTGGGAGAGGGGGCCAAAGCCAGGAAGCTAGGAAACATGGCAGTGGCCACAGCTCCAAGAGCAAATGGCCATGACAGAGTCTAGTAAATGATGGCGGCTGCTCATGGTTGAGACCTTTTAGTCCTTCCCTTTGATAGAGGCAGGTCATCAAGGTGACTGTGTCTGTTCCACGTCATCATGAAGGGGCAAGTAAGTGCAGGTGCTGATGTCAGGTGATGGACAGCAGGCAGATGGGTCGGTTAGTCACATGATTGCTGCCATGGTGGTAGGGTCTGTCTGTGTCACATAGGTCATGAAGGGCTGATTAGATTAACTTGAGTCTTATGAGTGGAGGCAAATTCTTGAAATAAAAAAACTAATTAGTAACAAGCTGGGGAGGGAGTTGTAAAGCAACTATCAACAGCTACCTCTGAGAAACCGGTTCTGTGCTTCACTAGTGATTAGAGGGTAAGTTAAGTGAACGGCTGGAAAAACATGAGATTTAGGCAATGTTAAATTGGCTTCTCATTGGGTATATTAAATTCATTTTATGTCCTTTCACTAAGCTTATTGGTTTGCTTGTATTACATTTGTAAAGATAAGCTACTTGAAAATAGCTTTGAAATTCCAATTACACATATATGGGGGTGCCAAAAAAAGTATACACATTTTAAATACGATATTCACTGGAAAAATGGCATTCATCAAATGAACGCTAATGTCACCATGCGACAGGCAGGACAGTCCAAGAAAAGGGCAGAAGCACGGATGAGCCAACATTATACTACACATTGCTACCATAATGCAAATCAACTTCAAAAAGTAATACATAGATAATATCGCTTAAAATATGCATATTTTTTGGCACCCTCATATTTCCAGAGACCTCTGATATCCACAGGTCTCACTGACATCTGCTTTTTTTTTTTTTTTTTTTTTTTTTTTGGAGTCTCACTCTGTCACCCAGAATGGAGTACAGTGGCCGCTCCCGGCCACCGCAGCCTTGACCTTCTGGGCTCCGGCGATCCTTCCACCTCAGCCTTCCAAGCAGCTGGAACTACAGGTGTGCGCTACCACACCTGGCTCATTTTGATTTATTGTAGAGATGAGGTCTCACCAAGTTGCCCAGGCGGGTCTCGAACCCGCGGGTTCAGGCAATCCACTCATCTCAGCCTCCCAAAGGCGCGGGATTACAGCCTGAGCCACCAAGCCCGGAGACATCTGCTGTTAATCAGCCCCTTCTCCCACCCCTCCCACAGCAAGAAACCCTGACTCTTGGCCCCTGTATGTCTCACCATGGAACATTTGTAAAATGTTGGTGTTATAGCTCTTCTGGGATGAGTAAATGCAGTTAAACCTACTTTATGGCTTCAGTTTTTTGGGTTATGGGGAGAAAGACTTTTTCTACTCTAAGATTATTTTTTTTTCATCTGCTATTTTTTCCTAACACTTTGTTATGTGTGTGTATTGTATGGTTCCTAATCCACCTGAAATTTATTTGTGTATAAATTGTGAGGTAATAATCTGATAGAGGATGTTCCGAGCCCCACTGATTTGTAATTAATACAAATTAAAGCTGACAGTTACAAGTGCACATGGTAAAATAAGCTGTTTACTAGTTGCATCCAGAAGAATAAGATATTTTCAATAAATTTGTATCAGTAGTATTTGTCTTGATATAAATAATGGTCATAGAAGAAAACTTACCTTATGACTTCAGCTTTTTGGGTTATATATGGAAAAGATTTTTCTATTCTAAGATTATATAAAAGACAATCTGCTATTTTTTTCTAATACTGTTTTTTCCCTAAGAGTAGTAGACAATTGAACTGATAAGATTTGATGAAGATAAAACAATTTGCTGCAAACCATTATTAGATTTACATGAAAGAAAATTTTGATCTTAAGGAAAGTAATTTCTATAAGAAAAAAATGAAAATGTTGATAATTAAAAATGTTCTAATTATGCTCTATAGCAAATTATTTAAGGAAAAAATAAAATTGATATAATCCCCCAAAAAATTCTCAAGGGAAATTCATTGGTGTTGGTAAATTATGATTTAAGCTTTTTTTTTTTTTTTTTTTTTTTTTTTTGAGTTTGGGTCTCACTTTGTCACCCAGGCTGAAATGCAATGGCACGATCCCAGCTCACCATAGCCTCAGCTTCCTGGGCTCAGGTGATCCTTCCACCTCAGCCTCCTGAGTAGCTGGGACTGCAGGTATGCATCAGTATGCCTGGCTAATTTTTTATAGACACAAAGTCTCACTAAGTTGTCTAGGCTGATCTCTAACTCCTAGGCTCAAGCAATCCTCCGACCTCGACCTCCCAAAGTGCTGGGATCACAGGCATGAACCACTGTGCTCGGCTAATTTTTTAAAAAATTGTCTGTATTAATAGAACCAGAACAAAAAAAATCTTGGGGACAACTCAGTGGAGTCAAGATGTTCCTTTTCTGTGGAGATCATATTTTATTTTTCTAAAAGAGCCACTCATTATTTTGACACCATTTATCCTTTCTTAACTGAATTGAAATTAAACTTTTTCACTGACTGAATTCCCATCCTTGGTTCTATGTCCAGGCTGTGTTTCATTTTTGAGATCTACTTGCCTAATGGGCACAGTCTTTAATTACTGTAGATTTAAAGCAGCGCTGATAACTAGCTGAGTAAGCTTCCTTTCTCTGCCATTAGAACGATTTTTCAACATGTCATTGGCTGTTCTCTCACACTTACTCTTCTGCGGAACTTCAGCATCAGTTAGTTAAATAGATCAGATTGTTAATAAGCCATCAGCAAGCTGCACGATTCTGATATTTTAGTTTCAATCGCCTACTGCCTTTAAAAATTTAACAGCTAGATCTTATATATATATCTGTGCATGTATTTCCCAAGTTTGTTTTTTAACTTCTAAATTAATCAGATGTATTTATTTTGATTTTGGATCCTATTCTTATTTTGAGCCCTTTATGATCCTTTACTGTTTGCTATCCATTCCTTTTGAACATAATTTTAGTCAGTATATTTTGTCTTATCTATTATCTGTTCATTTTCAGAAATAACTAGGCCTGAGAGTTCTAACACTCCTGCTGTTCCAATATGATATAATTTTGGCACCTATTTGGAAGCAAAAATGACTAAGAAGATTTTTTTCCCCCTGAAATTCATTCGATCCTGGAGTGTTGATGACAGCCAAGATATTGAAGTGGCCTTGCTGTAGGATTTCCTGTGCCTTCTTTCTCTTTTCCAAAAAGTAAGAATCTATTATTCATCCTGTCCTTGGCGACGTCCTCTAAATTGTTGGATGAAATTCACAAGCAGATTTAGAGTCCCCTCCCCCCTTGATAATAGTTGATGATTTGAATTTCCAGTCTACTAAGAGGAGAGCCTTGGCCTTGACAGAGTTCTACTTTGTGAATTTGATATGAGATAATGACCACTTCTTTGAATTTGCTTACATAGCACTTGTTTATAGTTTGTTTATGGATCCATCACATAACTTGGATTTCTAAGAAATTTTTTTGTCTTTTTTCAAAATACCTTTCATACACAAGTCATATTCCAGGGAGAGTAAAATTTGGTCTAATTTCTAATTCTATCTTCAGTGTATAAATAATATTTAGTCAGCCATGGTGCCTTTGATGCCTGTACTCCCAGCTCTTCAGGAGGCCGAGGCAGGAGGATGGCTTGAACTCTGGAATTTGAGGTTGCAGTGAACTCTGATCATGCCACTGCCCTCCAGCCTGGGCAACAGAGCAAGATCCTGTCTCTAATAAAAATAAACAAATAAAATCAAATAAAGTATTCTTGGTGTCTAGTAGTTACCCATTGTTAATGGACTGACCTGTGCCTTTGGTTCCAAACACAACTCTTGAAGAAGCCTGGATGACCAGAATTAGCGATCTGTCTGCCCAGATGGCATGATGGCATCTCTGAGACCATTTGACTCAAGTTGTCTAATCTTCTTCTTCCTAGACTCTGAGTTTGGTGTCTCCTCATCATGATTCTCAGGCTCGAAGTTTCTCATTGTCTGTGAGCTGCCATTCTCTCTCTCCACACACCCCCACTGCTCTCATGTCCAGATCCAATTGGCCTCCACATGACTGGTTCCATGTACATGTCTATACCCATTGAGTGTTTTTGGTTCCCAGTGCCCCAGGCTGGGATCCTGTTCCTTCTCACTTGGCTACGACAACACCCCCTTATTATTTATTTTTTATTTATTTTAAGTGTGGGGTACAATTCAGGGTCAGGTATACAAATGGTCATTAGGCAGGCACCCTTGTTGATGAGATGTGCCCCATCCCCCCCCGCAGCAGTATCCTTCTACTGTCAATCCCTTTCTTATAGTATTATGATAATTGCTCAAGGTTTGCTGATGAGTGAGAACATGTGGTACTCCGTTCTTTGTTTCTGTGATAGATCACTGAGTATGTAGACTCTAAGTCCATTCAAGTTGCTGCGTACCCCCTAATTATTATCCCTTCCTTCCGGACTCTCTCTACTCCCCAACTTTGCCACAGTCTGCTTTAACATTACTTTTAGAACAATCCTCCATAACAGCTCTGACCCTGTCACTCTGTGCCTGTGAGGAGTTCTTGTTGCCTAGAGAATACTTGTCAATCTCTCAGGTCTGCTTTGCATATTCTTCCAGAATGTTCAGGGCTGCAATCATGGTTTTTGAGTCGTGATCTCATTTTGTCATCCAGGCTGAAGTGCAGTGGCATGATCATGGCTCACCACAGCCTTGACCTCTTGGGCTCAGGTGGTCCTCCTGCCTCAGCCTCTGAAGTAGCTGAGGCTACAGGCACATGCCACCACCATGCCCACTAATTTTTTGATATTTTTGTAGAGAAGGGATCTTGCTATGTTGCCAAGGCTGATCTCCAACTCTTGGGCTTAAGCAATCCTCCTGCCTTGGCCTCTCATAGTGCTGGGATTACTGACTAGAGCCTCTGTGCTCGGCCCAGATTTTTGTTTTTAGACAAGGTCTTGCTCTGTTGCAATCCTCTGGACTCAGTCTCCTAAAGTGCTGTGATTACAGATGGATACCACCACACCTGCCCAACCATGATTTCCAGTTTTATCCATCTCCAGCCGAGACAGTGTGTCCCTAGACATACCCTCAGCCTCTTCCCTGCTGTTCTTAGTTCCTTCTCGCTGTGCCTCAGCCGCATGGGTCTCTCTCAGAGCACTGGCCTTCCTTGGCCCCTCCCACAATAGTCTCGGCTCTCTCCAACTCATCTCCCAGTCCCCTGGCTGTGTGATGGGTACCCCTTCAGATCTTACTCCAAGATCACCTCTCAGAGGAACTGCTGGAATCCACTGCCCTTCCTGCTTTCTTACCAGGTCCAACGCTGGATCACTGTCTTGGTTCTGGTACCAGACAGTGCACCGTTTTTAATCATACATGCTTATAAAATCGTTTGATTAAGGACTGTCTCCCCGACTGCACTCTAAACTCTGTGAATGCAGAGACCTGGACCACTCTGCCCACTAAAGTATTCCCTTACCTAGCTCAGGAGTCCACATAAAGCACCCCAAGAATAACGCACCAATGTCCACGAAAGTCTTGGCCACACTCCACACCCCCATGTCACCCTCAGAAGCTGTCCACCCTCCCTCATTTTTTTTTCTTGAATTCAGGTCTTACCCTGTGGCTCAGGTTGGAGTGCAGTGGCGCAATCACGGCTCACTGCAGCTTTGACCTTCTGGGCACAAGTGGTCCTCCTGCCTCAGGCTCCCAAGTAGCTGGGACTACAGGCATGTACCACCAACCCTGGCTAATTTTTTGATTTTTTTTTTTTTTTTTCAGAGATGAGGTCTTGCTATGTGGCCTGGACTGGTCTCAACCCTCTGGGCTCAAGCAACCCTCTTGCCACAACCTCCCAAAGTGCTGGGCTTATCGGTATGAGCTACCACACCAGGCCCAAATCCCCTCATTTTGAATTCATCTTTCTCTATCCTCAATCCCAGTAGGAGGTTCTGAACTAGCACCGTGGAAACCCACAGGACTGAGCAGGTATAGACACCATGAAGTAGAACTAGCAAACGTGAAGGCTAATTGGACATGGACGAGGTGGTGATGGTGGAGGGGGGAGAAGAGGCCCATAGATGAGGGAAGAATTTTGAGCTACAGTGGTGGGGACCTTATCTGTCCTCCAGGCAGGAGCACTTAGAGAGGAGTTAGGCTGGTTTGTGTGTTAGAATGCATGCTGGCTGAGCATGGTGGCTCACGCCTGTAATTCCAGGCTTGGGAGGCCAAGGTGAGTGGATTTCTTGAGCCCAAGAGTTTGAGACCAGCCCAGGCAACATAGCGAGACCTAGTCACTACAAAAAAAAAAAGAATTAGTTGGGTGTGGTGGTGTATACCTGTAGTCCAAGCTACTTGAGAGGCTGAGGGGGAAGGATCACCTGAGCCCAGGAGGTCGAGGCTGTGATGAGCTATAATCATGCCACTACACTCCAACCTGGGTGATAGAATGAGACTCCAACTCAAAAACAAAAATAGAAACAAAAACCAAAAAATGAATGCACATGAACACAGCTTTGTTCAGAGGCATGAGTAATAAAGGTTTTAAAAGTTGAAATCTTGGTTAAATTTGAAATACTCAAGCCAGGCGCCATGGCTCAGGCCTATAATTTCAGCACTTTGGGAAGTCAAGCTGGGAGGATTGCTTGACCAGTCTATGCAACATAGAGAGACCCTGTGTCTACTAAAAATCAACAAATTAGCCAGGCATGGTGGCACACGCCTGTAGTCCTAGCTACTCAGGAGATTACCTGAGCCCAGTAAGCTGAGACTGCTGTGGGCCGTAAGCATGCTACTGTACTCCAGCCTGGGCGACATAGTGAGACTCCATCTCAACAACAACAAAAAGCAACAACAACAAAATGTTCAGAATATTATATCATGCTTCTAATGGCACCAAAGTTTGGGTCAGAAGTCCATGTGAAACCGTGTCCTTTGATTATGCTTGACTCTTAGGCAGTCAATTCATGAAGACATGAGGTGTTCATTAGGAAGACGGGATGGGATGAGTCATGAATTTGGTGGAAACCCACACCCACAGGCATAAGCCCAAGCACCAGTGTTGGGGGAAGAAGATGGCATCAGCTTCTTGTCCTGTCTTTTGGTTTATTTTGCACACACTTCTTGATAATCTTAATAAATTCTAGCACATCACGAGAACCAGGAAATAGTAGGAAATAATGATTAACTTGTCTGTGTTTACTCTGTCAACTGCCCTGTACCTGGGAACATAAATCCTCATGGAAAAATTTGCCGTTTGTTTACCTAAATCTGCACTCACAAAGGACCGGTGGCAATGTGTGGGTCCCCAAGGCTGTGGGTTTGCCGGTCTTCATTCTACTCAACACAACAGGAGTTGTCCTTCAGCCTGGTTTTGCCAAGTCTCCATCTGCACTAAGAGATGATCTATTTAAAAACAAAAACCAAAAAACGTTTAGATGGCAATGGAACATCACTAGCTGTGGACAGCCATATGGGTTGGGAGAATGTCCTGGGGCTTGTGTGTCAATTTGAAGCGCAGGAAAGAACATGGCGGGAAGAAGAATACTAGTGGTTGTAGGCTCCTAGAGCTACCAAGGAGGCTGGTGTTCACAGGACCTGGCATTACAGCATCCATCTTCTTATCTTAGTCACGAGAAGGGTGTCGGGGGCGGGTTTCAGTAACAGAAAATAGACTCATGTATCTTTCTAGCTGTTGACAAATGTCAGGAAACTCTTGCAGGAGATCATTCTTCTGAGAATCAGAAAAGATGTTATCCCTATCTCTGTGGGTGTTGAGAGATGCATGTTACTCAGTGTGAGGAAAGAGCACCTAGTATATTTCTTTGGTGAAGAAGTGACTTCCGGGAGGTGGGGTATACTTCCTACCTATAGGTAGGGGCTGTCCAGCACAGTGGTTCACACCTGTAATCCCAGTACTTTGGGAGGTTGAGGTGGGAGGATTGCTTGAGACCAGGTGTTTGAGACCAGCCTGGGCAACCTAGCCAGACCTCATGTGTACTAAAAATGAACCAGGCATCATGGTGTGTGCCTATACTTTCAGCTACTCAGAACGCTAAGGCAGGAGGATCTCTTGAGCCCAGGAGTTGGAGGCCGCAGTGAGCTATGATCATGCCATTGTAGTCCATCCTGGGTGACAGAGCATGACTCTGTCTCAAAAAAGAAACACACAGAACAAAGCAGGTAGGGGCCAGAAGAGGGAAAAGTCAAACTCCAGTGCTCCAGAAGCAAAAACTGGGGTTTTTGGGATTTCAGGTGAACTTCTCAGTGGGAGTCAGGAACTACAGATCAGAAGGAAAGACAAAATCATTGTCAGGTTCTGGGGCTTTTGTAACTTGTCCACGTTTGCTGTTGTGGTCATTCTCCATCCCCCCCATCGTGGCCACCAGCAAAATGTTTAAAATGAAAGTCTTGTGTGGACAGTGTGACGGAGATGGTGAATTAATGCATCCACTTGACCAGTGTTTATTGAGTGCCTGTTCCATGCCAGGACTTCTTCCAGAGACTGAGAACTCAGCGGCAAACATTGCAAAGATCCATGACTCACTGAGCTGACCTCCTAGTGGGAGTCAGACAGGAAGGAAGTAGATACAATATCTAGAGCATTTGATGCTGATAAAGACTTCAGGGGAAAATAAAAGAGAAGGGGGAGAGAAAATACTCATGGTGAGGACTGTAATTTTAAAAATTATGGTTAAGAAGTACTTCATTGAGAAGCATTTTATTTAAATAAAGATGTATAGTTGAGTGTGGTGGCTCACACCTGTAATACGGCACTTTGGGAGGCCAAGGCAGGAGGATCGCTTGAGTCCAGGAATTCGAGACTAGCCTGGGCAACATCTCAAGACCTCATCACTACAAAAAAATAATTTAAAAAAACTTAGCTGGGTGTGTTGGTGCATGCCTGAAGTTTCAACTACTCAGGAGGCTAAGGTGGGAGGATCACTTGAGCCCAGGAGTTTGAGGCTGCAATGAGCTATAATCCTGCTTCTGCTCTCCAGCCTGGGGGACAGAGTAGGATTCTGACTCATAAAAACAAAAATAAAATTAAATATCTGAAGGAAGGGGTAGAGCTAACTGTGTGGTTAACTTTGGAGGAGGGCAGGGGGAAGGAGGCCTGTTTCAGGCAGAGGAACAGCAAATACAGAGGTGATTTCTGAGACTAGGTTGGAAAAGGAATGTGTTCTCTCAACATATCTGCAAACTCCAGGCCTCAAGGCCTCAGCCCCAGTCTGAGAAAAGGGGCGAAGGCCATGCTTTTCCTTCTGCCAGCCCTGGTGCTGCTCCCTCTCCCATTGCTGGCCTGCCCTGGCTTCCGGGCAGCTCCCTGGTTCTTCCATCTCTGTTCTTCAGTTCTGTGGGTGGAACCAAGATCTGTCTCAGACTCACCAGTAGAAATCCCATTTTCTCTTTGTTGCTCTGCTTGGGTCATTGCCCGTTTCTGTTTTTGAGCCCATCAGTGTCGTCAGTGTCATCAGAGCAGATGCCATGTGCTGATTGTTTTATGTTTGTGCCACCTACTCTACCAGGATGGTGAAGACTGAGAGAGAGAGAGAGAGAGAGAGAGAGAGAGAGAGAGAGAGTGTGTGTGTGTGTGTGTGTGTGTGTGTGTGTGTGTGTGTGTGTTGTAATGGGGGCGGGAGGAGTGGAGAGGGGGGAGGCAGGGGTTCTTCTGAAGAAAATTAAGGCATCAAGAGAAGGGTAACTAGATTTTTGGTTAGCAAAACAAGAGTCTATCATACCATGTCTTTTAACTTAAACAAAATCCTTTTTTAAAAATTTGTTTTATTCTTTACAGCTGAGGTCTCACACTGTCGCCCCAGCTGGAGTACAGTGGTGTAATCATCGTTCACTGCAGCCTCAAATTCCTGGATTCAAGTGATCCTCCTGCCTCAGCCTCCAAAAGTGTTGGGACTACAGGCACATGCCACCACATCCAACTAATTTTTTGATTTTTTTTTTTTTTTGTAGAGACAAGGGCTCACTATGTTGCTCAGGTTGGTCTTGAACTCCTGGGCTCAAGCAGTCCTCCCACCTTGGACTTCCAAAGTGCTGGGATGATAGGCATGACATGGCTTTTTATGTCTGACACTAAGAGTAGGGCCTCTATGCCCTTTTTGTTGGTCTCTGTGGCATGTACCATGTCTTTTGGCTTAAACATCATTCTTGAGAGAATTAGATCTATCATCAACTTGCCGGGAGCCTTGGGTGTGAGGCTATCTTGAGGGGCGAATGTGAGCACAGAACCCCTGACACTAGAAGGCTCTTGGGATCACCTCTTAGACTTCAAGATGGTGCAGCCCTTCCTTAGTGGTGGATTGGACGGAGAAAGGCCAATGTGGTCACTCCCACATGCGGCATCTTCAGCCTCTGACTCCCCTAACAGCTGATACCATTGTAAGGGTTGTTCCCTGTGTTTATGTCAGAGTTTGACATTTTGCATGAGAAAGGGGTCTCCTTCAAGCTTCCTAGATGCTTTGGGCAAGTTACCTCCATGTACAACATCCATGAGTCAGGAACAGTGTGCTCAGGTAGCCCAAGACCTGCTGTGTGCATAGTCTCTCACAAAAGTCCACGCCCTTCTGCAGAGTACACCAAGGCCACACCAGACTCCGGCTAGCCTTCTATGACAGATTCAGGGATTTACACACTCTTGGTCTTCTAACCAAATTGAGATACTTTTTTACTCAGTTTCAGGGGTCTTTGGGGTCCCACAAAACCACTTACTTTCCTCCAGGAAGTTTTTGCTTCAACTTGAAGAGGCAATATAACAGTCCTCTGGAAAGAAGTGGGGTCCCTTGAAATTCTGTCTCGCACTCATCCCAAATAGTCTCCTTATCATCGATTTTACATGGTTGACTCATCAGACTGATATTTGTCTCTGAATTACTTCCCTAACATAAATCATAATTTCTAATAATTTGCTACCACAGTGCTCAGCCTATAAGCGCTGACCCAGCACACTGCACGGTGGGTTCAGACAGTGAGAACAATTCTGCCTTTCCTGAGTTGAGTGTGTTTGAGATGCATGTTGTTTCTTCCCTGGTGGCCTCACTTTCTGCCATCTATTTGCTTTTTTCTGTCAGCCACGAATAGAATGCAAACAGATGAGAGATTATTAAACGTCATTTATTTCAAGGAAATCATTCAGAAACAAGTATCAGTCTGATGAGTGAACCCTGGCGCAGCCTGACCCCAGGGCCGCAAGGAGGCCTCACTCCTGGCTCCCTCCCAGGACGGTGCTCGGTGCCAGCCCATGCGGAACCCTTTAGTTGGCAGGCAAGCCCTGCTGGGCCTTCTCCTGTTCTGGATGACTGAGGAAAGAAAGTGACGAGAAGTGCTTCTCATTTGAGTTTCTAGAAGCCTTCGGAGGAGACATTTCTCCTTCCTCCTCAGAGCCTGTTGGGGATAAAGTCAGCATTCTGGAGAGGATGACCCAACCAAAGCAAAAGCAAGTGCACTCCCTGCTGTCATCCCCGACCCTTACTGGCCTAACAAGGAAAAGGGCATATAGATTGACTTTGGCTGATGATGGTGGCCAAGGCCAACCTCTCACAACTCTACACGTTGTGCCAGGACAACATTGAGTGTCTAATGTGGACTCTCTCCATCCTCAAAAGAGTCACCGCCAGTAGCACTTCCTGTATGCCAGGTACATTCTCAGAGCTTTAGATAGATGATGCCAATTTAATCATGAGGAGAACCTCATAAGATCATACCATTATTTTTCCTGTTTTACAAATGAGGAAACCGAGGCTCAGATAAATGGAATAACTTGCCCAATGACACATTAGCTGCTGAGTGATGCAGTCAGTCATTCAACGCAAGGATAGCTTGCTTCCAGAACAGTCTTTCAATCATCACTGTGTGGACTATAAAGTATAGTTTTGCTTATCTTTCAGGTATTTTTTCTTTTTTATTTTTTCTTTTGTGATCCTCCCAAAGTATCTGGATGGATATATATATTTTTTGAGTCAGGGTCTCACTCTGTCACCCAGGCTGGAGTGCAGTGGAAGGATCATGGCTCACCACAGCCTCAGCCTCCCAGGCTCAAGTGATCCTCCTTCTTCAGCCTCCTGAGTAGCTGGGACTATAGGTGAGCACCACCATGTCCAGTTAATGTTTTTTGTTTTTATTTTGTAGAGACAAGTTCTCACTATGCTGTCCAGGCTGGTCTCAAACTCCTGGGCTCAAGTGTTCTCAAAAAAAGGACTTTTTCTATGATGCAAATATTTAAAGGCTACAAGAGCTGGTTACATTCAACTCCACTGCAGGAAGAAATGTCACCCCCGGGGGAAGTTAGCTTAAATCTTTGAGAGTGAATCAAAGATTGTCCAGTGTGTTCTTTGCTTTGGATAGTCTCGCCCCTATGAATTATTTAGACGTTAATGATAGAAAATTTCCAAACACGATCAATGTTTATTTCTAAGTCATGCAACTGTCTGGGTCAATATGGGTCCAAGCCTGACATATTGTTCCATTAGTCAGAGACTCATGTTCCTTTACATCTTGTTACCTGGCTCTGTGTAACCTCCACCTTATTGTCTAAGATGGTGGTGTTTGTGTTTGTTTGTTTGTTTGTTTATTTATTGAGTGGAGTCTCACTCTGTTGCCCAGGCTGGAGTGCAGTGGCACAATCACAGCTGCCACAGCCTCGACCCACTGGGCTCTGGCGATCCTTCCTCCTCAGCCTCTCAAGAAGCTGGAAATAGAGGTATGCCACAATGCCTGGCTAATTTTTCGATTTATTGTAGAGACGAGGTCTTGTCATTTTGCCAGGCTGATGTCGAACCCCTGGGCTCTGGCCTTCCTCCTGCCTTGGTCTCCCAAAGTGTTGGGATGACAGGCAAGAGCCACTGTACCTGGAGCATTCGTGCTTTAAAAGGAGGCTGGAGAGCGAGGTAGGAATTGAGTGTCACGGCCCACCTCCCCGCAAGGAAGTCTAGATGATGAAGTCTGCATCCTGCACAGCCAAATTGCTCTGCCCCAAACAGGGTCTTCCTGAGCAAGGACAAGGTGGAGAGTGGGTGTTGGCATTCGGGATGGGGGTAATTCCTCATCTGACACTCGCCGTCCCCAGAGCAGGCCTCGCCCTCACCATTCCCATCCATGGCACAGAGGCATCTTATCCTGCTGTGACCTTTCCCCACCATGCAGGGTGCTTGCAAGGCTTGGGCCCTGGCCCCTCACCATGTAGAGCGAGCACAAGCACCAATGCTGAGCTGGTGGGACAGTCCTGGAATCCCTCCTTCCATTTCCTATTGCTACTTTTGCTCGGCCCTGACCAGGCAAGGAGAAGGTCCAATTCGTAGTTTAAAAGTCCTCCCTGGCCTCAAGCGTAGGGGTCCCTCTTTCTGACATCCAGTCCTGCGGATGAACTATGGGCTAGCTCCTCATACGATGAGTAGGAGAATCTCATATCCCCTGCTTCTCCATAGCTCCTGTGAGTCCGTCTCCCCAAATAGTGGGGCCAGTTGGTCTGGTGTGAACCTTTCTGCCATCTGCCTTGTTTGAAGGACACGGGACACCAAGCAGTCTTTGCCACACATAGCATGGGATTATTTTAATCTTGCCACCTTTCTCTTCACTCTGTCCCTACGACTGTGCCTTTTCCATTCTGGACAGCCTATTCTGTCCTGGGTACCCGGACGCCTCTCACCAGTTACACTGGCCTCAGCAGCCTCCCTTTGTCCCAGCCTTATAGTGCCATTTTTTTGTTTCTCTTTTTCAGGATATTTTGGGTCATCTGATTATACTACATGTGTAACAGAAACAAATGAACATAAGGAAGAAAAACATTAGCGAGAAAAACAGCTTGAGATTTGTGTGCCTTAGAACAGGACGGCCAGGCCGTCCTTCAATTCTCTCTAGCTTGGTTTAGTATTGACATCATGATTAAAGAATATATAATGTTTAAAACTAGTATTTGTGCAAGCAGGAACAACTTGCTAATGGTGCATTCTGACCTAGCAGCAAATAAAAAAAGTATTAAACTTTGTTTTCTGGCATTGAAGATCTCAACTTTACTTTTTAAGTATTTATTTCTCTGTCCGGGTGAAAGCTTTTTATATTCGAGCAGTTTCGCTGTATACCACAGCAGGAAACTAGCAGGCACCTGGGAAGCTGCAACATATACTAGGGGGATGGAAAGGCATTAAAATCAGCAAGCAAGGTGTTTTGCTCTGATCCGTGTTTCTGCTGGTATCACTGGGTGCCTTGGAACACGCTGGATTCCTTTTAGGATGTGACCTCATCCAATTACAGTGCATCAAGATGGGTGAATTACAGTGACTGTAAACAAGAATGGAGAAGAAAAATCAGACCCATACCAGAACTAGGTCTGGCATTAGTAAAGGAAATCCTCAGAAATGGTATACTTGCCTCAAAGAGATGTTACCTTCAGAGCTAGATCTTACCGAAATCTACCTTGGATGGAAAAAGTCAACACTGCTACAAAGTTAACCACAGTCATGACTTCGGCCACAGTCACAGAGCTTCCCATCTTTAAAATGTACAGACGGGGGGCATGGTACTGTCCAACGAGAAATACCACATCGGAATGTGGCTGTTTTATTGTCTTAGAATTTGATATCTTTCAGAAAAGACTTTCTAATCAGATTTCTGATCTTGGAACTTGATTCTTCTTTGGAAAACAAAATCACAATTAGACTCCCAACTCAGTTTCTCCGAGTGAATAGACGCCAGCTAGATCCACTTCTGCCTGTTCCTTATGTCAATCCCTCCTGGACATATTAAGCACCGGCTTTTGCTTTTTAGTCTCTTCTGTTTTCATTTCCTCTCTGAGCTAGATTGGACTTGTGGTCTCTAATTTTAGGATAAGCCTCTCATCTGTCCCTCCCAAACCACTGTCTATGCAAGTGCCAGAATATTCCTTCGGCAGGACTCGGACATCCTGTGCAACTGTCTTTGTGGTCTGAGCCATGTTTCCCTTTCTGACCGTACATCCCTCACCCCACTCCCACCCCCAAGACTACTCATACCCAGTTACTTGATAGCCCCCTGAACTCACCGACCCCCACCTTCGAGCTGTCACACACTTGTCCCTCTGTCCACAGTGTCCCTGATCCTGGAGAGGACCCATCCCATTGTTCAGTACCACAGTCAAGCTCCCTTTTCTGACTCCCCCAGCCTCTTGTCTCTGGAATCATAGGACCCTGGATGTACCTTGATCTTGGTGCAACAGGCCCTCAGTTCAGCTCACAGCTTTCTCTATTGCCTGATTTAATTCACACGGGAACCTCATCCCACCTCTCTTCCTAAGCTCAGGGGAATCAGGGCACTTTTCTGAGCTTTACTCTGGGGTTATGTCTACAACCGCACAGTTCGTAGGGCTTATCCAGACCCAACAATGCCTATGGGATCGGGGTGTGTTCTTGGTCATCGTCTAATCTTATTGGCCTCTGCTTGGTGATCGTTGTCCTCTCTGGTCCTCCGGTTGTTTGTCCAGACAGGTGACTATGACATCACTCTCATTTCCATCTTTGAAGGATCCTCGTACTCAGCAAAACTCCTCGCCTTGGAGCCCTCCTAGGCACACAGAATAGATGTTTCCAGGAAAATGGGAATGTCCAAGTGCTGGGGCCTCTCTCTCTGGGGATTGCTCTTGGGAACATGAGCCATTCTGTTGACCCAGTGAAGCTGTCCGAAGCCCCACCCCCAAGACACAGTGTGCCGATGCTTCCTTTCTGGGGTCTCCATGTCCTCCAGGGACCCACAAGGGTAATCAGCACTAATCCTCCCATCCTGGGAGCACTCCATTTTATCTCTGAGTTCCAGGGTTTCCTCTTCCCCTACACAAAGAACCTTCTTATAGACATGGCCACATCTGCCCTGTCCTTTGTTTACTCTGACTCTTTCTCCACACACACTCCAAGGAGGTGTCATTTGGTACTGAGCCAGAAGGGTGGCAGGTGGGAGGAGGACACAAAAAGTCTCCATGTAACTTCATCTGAGTTTTCTTGGGGCCCAGGTTGGAATGCAGTGGTACAATCACAGTTCTCCACAGCCTTCAACCCCTGGGCTCAGTCAATCCTTCCACCTCAGCCTCCTGAGTAGTTGAGACTACAGGCGTGCACCACCACACCCTGCTAATTTTTCTATTTTTTGTAAGGTTGGAGTCTTGCTGTGTTGCCCAGTCTGATCTCAAATTCCTGGACTCAAGCAATGCTCCCACTTCAGCCTTCCAAAATGCTGAGATTATAGGTATGAGCCACTGCATTTGGCGGGGGTGGGGTG
>NW_007245102.1:197478-202478 GCF_000164805.1 Carlito syrichta
GGCTAGGATTTTGAAACTCAGAAGCATTTCTCTGCCTTTTGCTATAATACCCTTTTGGCAAAGAATCTCATAATACTGGAATGGGGCAAAAGCATGGGGTTCTAAGTAAGAAATGATATTAATAATTCAAAATATTATCCCATTGCCATACTACTTATCTTGTTATAGAAGAGGCCATTTATTTTTCTTCTTTACTAAACTGTAGCTTATATGGCCCCTTTCATTACTCTGTAAATTATGGCATAACCTCAGAGAAAAAGTAGAAAGACTGGTTTGCCTGAATTAGGTATTAGGTAGAACAAGGGTTCAGAATATATGTTAAATTAAGCAATAGAAAAAAATTCTGTGAGTTGAACTACGTACCTACTGCATTAAATTAGGTATGTCCAGTGTCTCAGAAATTCTGTGAGTTGAACTACGTACCTACTGCTTTAAATCAGGTATGTCTAGTGTCTCAGAATGACCCAGTGCCAGGGAGAGCTGGGTCGCAATGTCTGGTGAACAAATGAATCCATCCTTTCACTAATTCTCACAGCTTTCATTTATCCTTTTCCCCCTGAGCTAGATCCAAACCCATCTTCTCAACGCCCCTACAAGAAGGCCTCATGTCTTCATCTGTCCTTGAAGAAAACAAGGTTTGGGGAGGTGACATGCTTTGTCCTAAGTCAAAAACAGTTGGTGAGTAGCGAGCATATAGTTCTAATCCTGGATACAAATCTATTTGATATCAACCCCTTAATTCTTTCCTTCAGCCCACATTATATAATCTATTTTGTTGAAATGATGAGGTGCTTTGAGGTACAAGGTCGAGTTTCAGGTGTGTGTGTGCACAAATGTCCATTTGCGTGTATACATATATGTCCATGATATATGATGAAATCCCTTGCTTTCTAGGGAACTAAATATGTTTTCAGACCACTAGAAAAGGTTGTTTACATGTATATTTGTTGTGCTAGTTTTAGAATTTTGGTGTTGTCATTTCCTGTGAGGCTTAGTGATTCACTGGATATGAAGGGTGCCAAAAAAAGTATACAGATTTTAAGAAAATAAAAAATTGTATTGAAACAGTCATACTCAATCCATACCAATAACAATAGATGAATACAAGTCATGTTTGACTTCTGCAATTATGAGAGGTGCTCAGAGTAGTTCCCATCAGCATCCAGACATTTCTGATGATGGCAAGTAACTGCAGGACTTAGTGCTGGGCGAGGACTCTTGGGTCTTCCTTTGTGAACATCACACACAAAACCAGGTGTCTCCGACTCACCACTCATGGGTGCAGTTGTTAGGCGTGTTGGACGTTCTGTTGCATGCTCCCACCTCCATTGTCATTGTACTTCCACAGCGTCCTTGAATTTCAAATACCACTTCAAAATGGTCTTGCACTCTTCGAACAACAACCATACTTTTGCCATTTTCTTGGACTGTCCTGCCTGCCACGTGGTGATGCTAACATTCATGTGATGAATGCCATCTTTTGAGCAAATGTCATACTGCACATTGCTACCATGCTGCAATTAAGCTTCAAAAAGTAATCCATAGATAACATCTCTTAAAACGCCCAGTGCCAGGGAGAGCCAGGTCTCAATGTATAGATTTTTTTTGACACCCTTAGTATTTACTGCCTGACATCAATAAAAGCAGATGCAACCTCACCATTTTACACTTGGAATGTTGGTATGCTTATGCCAGATGATGTATTTCTCACTCAGGCATTGATGGAGATGCAGAAAATAATATTTGTGTAAGTTTCATGGGGATCAATGTTTGCTTTTGGCCCCTCCTGGCAAAATGGTGGCAGCCATTTTTACAAATAGGATATGTAATTGTGTGTAGACTCCAAGCAGCTTGTTTATATTTTCCCCCAGGGTTCGACTTTCTTAGATGTCTAAAATACTCTGAGGGGAGGGAGGGAATGCCATAAATTTTTACAATCAGACATTGTCCCTGTTTCCCAGGCAAAATTCAATGCGCCTTCTGTTGGGTAATTGGAACCCAAGAAGTAATGTGGAGTGTTTTAACAACATGTGAATGAGTTGCATTTATAATAGAGTGGCAGAGATTTGGAAACCCAAACTATTTATGTGAGAAAAAGTAATAAAAAGATGCAGTGAGAGGTCAGAGCATGTTGACTCCGTTGTAGAATTTGGCCTTCAGATGTTAAACATAGGTCAACGTGGGTAAATATTTCCAGAATGCTGGTGTCACAGTGCTTCCTATTTCTGGGGTCACAGCTCACTGAACCCCATGGGCAATTCACTTTCTTGTATTCTGGGACTGTTGGTGGTAGTCATCAACGACATCATTAAAAACACATCTAAAAAAGGATCTCAGAGTCATCTTTTTTCCTGTCTATTCTGGGTTAATGTGCTGAGAAAAAGGGCATTTGGGGAGCTATGAGTAAGGCTCACATCACTTTTCTGTATAGTCATGGCCCCTTTTTACGACAGGCCATGTGTCTGAGTGTGTGTGCATGCCCACATCTGCGCGTGTGTGTAAATGTGTCTTTTGAATACCTAGGATCCTCATGGTTTATGAATGCAGTAACTCCACACTTGGGGTCACTGTGCTGAACAGTGTCAAGAACCGAAGGTTAAGGCTGAGTGAGTTCCATGTTGCTGTGAGGACCAGGTGGACCAGGTCGAGCTGTGCTATGCCATAGAGAGAGAGAGGTAGCTGGTGATGAAGAGAATTCTGGGAGCTTTTCCCTCTTATTTCATTCTTGCCGGGCACAGTGGCTCATGCCTGTAATTCCAACACTCTGAGAGGCCAAGGTGGGAGGATTGCTTGAGTCCAGGAGTTTGAGACCTGCCTAGGCAACATATTGAGACCTCATCTCTACAGAAAATTTAAAAATTTGTCAGGCATGGTAAATGTGCACCTGTAAGCCCAGCTCCTAGGGGGAAGACTGAGGTGGAAGGATCCCCTGAACTCAGCGGGTCGAGGTTGTGGTAGCTGTGACTGTGCCACTATACTCCAGCCTGGGAAACAGAGTGAGACTCTGACTCATAAAATAACAACAACGAAAAACAATGGTTTGATTAAGACTTATTCATATGAATATATAATATGCCTCCTGTCCTCTCCTCTTTACTGATATTCATTCTAATTTTCCATTTTGTTGGTTGATTGTCATATCTCAACATTCCCAGGTTAATTTTTTTCTCATGTGAGAACAGTGGTTCTCACTATTCTCTGCTTCTGAGAATCTTATGAAAAGTAGGATTTTTTTTTCTTTCAAGAAAAATTTGCAGGGACTTAGACTATCGAGAGATTCAGAAGTCCTCCTGCCTCAGCCTGCCAAAGTGCTGGGATTCCAAGGATAAGCCACTGTACCTGGCCTCTTATGTTATTCTAAGAAGTGTTTCTTAGACTCTTCTTTCTACCAGGTAATGGTGACACTGATACACCAAGTAGAAAATGATCATTGAGCTAGTTTTCCAGAAATGGGAACACATTCACGTAATACTAGCTATGCTCTTCATCACAAACCCCTTCGAATCCAAAGTCCACATTTCCAAGATGGCAACCTCATCCCATAAGGCCTTTGATGACAGAGGTAAATGAAGTTAACTGTTTCCGATAAGAATCTGATCTCTGATTTGACAATAGGTCTAGAACTGATAGAAAAAAAACTACATATGTTTCCCAAAAGAAGAAACATCTTAATACTGTAGCTATCCAAGATTCTATGTCCACCTACTCCAATGTGAAAAGTACCAATCTGCAGGACTAAAATGTTATTCCAAGGAACTGTTTTTATTTGCCAGTTATAGCATAATGGCTGTCGAAGACTTCTACATTGTAATACCCAGAACCTGTAAATATGTTTCCTGACAAAAGGAACATTGCCGGTATGATTAAGTTTAAGGATCTTGAAACAGGGAGTTTATCTGGGTGGACCCAACCCGATGATCTGAATCCCTATACTTGGGGAAACTTTCCCAAGGTTGTGGTCAGAGAAAGGTGTGACAGTTGCAGTGTCAGAGATAGGTTACATTGCTGACTTTGAGGATGGGGGAAGGAGGCCACCAGCCGAGGGATGCGGCCAGACTCCAGAAACTTCAAAGGCAAGAAAATGGATTCCCTCTAACTCTTCCAGACAAAGGCCAGGCTGGTGGATCCCTTGATTTTCACCTAACAAGACCTCTGTCAGAACTCTGACCTTCAGAACAGTAAGACAATAAACAGTGTTGTTCTAGCCCACTAAGTTTGTGATTGTTTGTTACAGCAGTAATACAAAACCAATACTTTTTGTTGTTGAAGTTGTAAAAAATTTTAAAAATGTAACATTAACATTAATATGCAAAAATTTAAACATTTTATATAACATATGACCACTGAGAAGATGTCTGTGGATCCTTTAAGGGTTCTTGGGTCCCAGAGTAAGAAGCATTACTGTATTTAAGTATTTAAAAAAAGACAGGGCACTGTGGTTTATGCCTGCAATCTCAGCACTTTGGGAGGCCAAAATGGGAGGATCGCTTGAGGCTAGGAGTTCAAGACCAACCTGGGTCTTTAGAGACTGTGTCTCTAAAAAAAAAAAAAAATTAGCCAGGTGTGGTGGAATGTACCAGTAATTCTAACTACTCAGGAGTCTGAAGTGGAAGGATCACTAGAGCCAAGGAGGTTTAGGCTACAGTGAATTATGATCACATCGTTGCACTCCAGCCTAGGCAAAGGAGTAAGATTCAGTCTTATTTTTTTTTTTAAGTGTGTAATATAGATACACATACATACACACAAACACATACACACAGCTGCACAATATACGTGTGTGTGTGTGTGTGTGTGTGTGTGTGTTTGTGTGTATGAAAAATAGATAAGACGATTCATAGATTTAAAAACAAAATCTATGATTTTGTTGGGTAGATTTATAAACTCTTTAATTCATTGCTTACAGTTTGGTGGGTTTCTTTTGTGAAATGGACATCTTTCTCCATATGCCAAGCTGCATTTCCTCATAACTACTTAACTCATCATCTCTCTGATGACCA
>NW_007245102.1:207478-224263 GCF_000164805.1 Carlito syrichta
AAGGAACAGCAAGTGCACAAAAGAAAAAAATGAAACATTAGTAGCCAGCGAGGTGGTTTCCATCCTATCTTCATCAGCTGTCAAGGCTTCTTGGAATCATGGCAGAAGTTCTGCTGTCATCAGGAGGACCCTCCAGTCAACAGGTCTTTGAAATCCAGAGGAACACAAGACCCCGGAGCAGCCTGGCCCTGATCTGTGAAGAAGAGAGTGATTAAATAGAATGGTAGTCACCTTGTGTCTTCTTTTTATGTTTGTGATGTTACCTCTTCTCTCAGTCTCTACATACTTCTAGAACAATCTCAGCAGCATATACAACCACCATGGAAATGCTGAATAGGACCATTTGAGGAACTTCTATAAATAACTTCGAGAAGTGATAATGTCATCACACTGGGCTTAGAAAAAAGGGCTAGGCTGTGGGAGGCTGAGTTTTAGCCATTTAAGCCAGTGACTCTCCACTGGGGGTAGTTTTGCCCCCAGAAGGCATCTGGCCATGTCTGGAGACAACTGTGATTGGCACAACTTGGGCTGTGAGGCATCTAGTGAGAAGACGCCGGAGATGCAGAGAAGCAAGCGACAGAACATGGGATGGCTTCCCAGTAACAGAGGGTCACTTGGCTCTGCACTGATTGTGGCATCTGGGCTCATATGTTTCTTCTCACCAGCATGGAGTTCATCCTCCTCTCAGTCTCCAATGTGTCAGACACTGAGTGGGCTCAGAGTTTCTGGAGATTTCTAATATTCTGGTTCAAATCCCGGCTCTTTGACTTGCTGGATGTGTTACCAAAAGTGTAGTGAGACCCTGGGAAAGTGACTTCCCCTTCTGCATCCCCATGTCCTCATCTGTAAAATGGAGATAATAATAGTCCCTATCTCACAAAGTTATTTTGAGAAAAATGTGAGGTGGTGGATTTGATTATTAGTAGCGTCTGGTATACCGCAATCACTCAATAAATGCTAAATATTGGCCAAGCACAGAGGCTCACGCCTGTAACCTCAGAGCTTTGGGAGGCTGTGGTGGGAGAATTACTTGAGACCAGGGGTTTGAGATCAGCCTGGGTAACACAGCAAGACCCCCATCTCTACAGAAAATAAATTAAAAATAAATACTTGTTAAATATTATTATTGTTATTTCTGCTGCAGCAGCCTGCTTTCTGGGAGTGTGACTGGCAAATATCACAAGATTTGAGCAGACGTCACCTATGTTAGCCCATTCTGTCCCATGAATTCAGTTTGGCTCCTTCATTGGCTGGCTGTCACAGGCCAGGCGACCTGCTGGGGACAGGGAGATAGATGACAGATATGAAGCAGACAGACACAACGGAAGCCCTGGAGAAAAGCAGGAGACACATTTATCTTTGGTTCCAACATAAAGCTGACAGGCTGGGTGTAGTGGTTCAAGCTTGTTATCCCAACACATTGGGAGGCTGTGGCCAAAGGATTGCTTGACCCCAGGAATTTGAGACCAGACTGGGCAACATAGCGAGACCTCGTCTTTTAAAAAAAGAAAATAAAATGGAGTGATGTGAGGAAGCCTCTCTATGGCACTTTGGCCATTTGAGTGAGTGTGTGTGCGTTGTGGTCCCACCTACCCCCTGCTGCTGACTCTTGAAGCATAGCTCACACTGGATCCGATTTATTGATGCTGCTTGCTAAAAGCCTTGCTGGGTGGCTTTGGGGATGAGGCTCGACATTAGTAAAGGGGTATTGTCTACTGCTGGACAAGGATGAAACCAGCATCGTTCAGAAGAAGTGGCTGCCTAGGAAGTGTCCTTGTCAGAGGTATGCTCAGAGTGACCAGCCATACAGCGAAGATTTGTCTTCTTTTATTTTTTTATTTTTAGTTTGGGTCTCACTCTGTCACTCAAACTGGAGTGCCGTGGTAGAATCGACTTTCCTAGGCTCAGACAATCCTCCCACCTCAGCCTCCCGAGTAACTGGGACTACAGGTGCACACCACTGTGCCCGGCTAATTTTTTTTATTTTTTTGTAGAGCTGAGGTCTTGCTATGTTGCTGATGCTCATGCTGGTCTCAAACTCCTGGTCTCAAGCAATTCTCCTACCTCAGCTCCCAAAGTGCTGAGATTATAGGCATGAGCCACCACACTCAGCCTTTCTTTTATTTTTGGATTTTATTTTTGTATTCATTCACTCATTCATTTTTATTTTTAGAGACAGGCTCTTTCTCTGTTCACCCAGAATGGAGTACAGTAGCGTGATCATAGCTCAGTGTAGCCTTTAACTCCTGGGCTCAAGTTGTCCTCTTGTCTCAGTCTCCCAAGTTGCTGGAATTACAGGCATGTGCCATCATGCCTGGTTAATTTTTTTCTTTTCTTTTTTAGACATGGAGTCTCATTATGTTGCCCAAGCTGGTCTCAAACTCCTAGGCTCCAGGGATCCTCCCACCCTGACCTCCAAAGCACCAAGATTGCAGACATGAGCCACTGTACCTTGCTGACTTGTTACTTGGTAGAATAAACCTTGATTTCAGTGACTCTTTCGAGAACTGTCCAGAGGCTCTGGTTTTCTTATTGACAGATCAAGATCCCAATCTTTTATGACCACCATGCCTATGCAACGTTTTCCCCTGATTCTGTCATGGTGAGACAGGAATACATCTGTGTGTTTGGATATTTTTCTTAGACTCCTGTTATCTTTTCGAAGCTTATTGACACAGAACAGTTGAAACCCGATTGTTGTATTTGAATTTCCTACCCCCCAAGAATAGTGGCTTAAGAGGCTCAACCCTTATAGGAAAAGTCACTGAGGAAATTTAGCAGAGATATGAAAAATAAATAGTCATTTGTTTATAATCAAATTCATTCCTCTTAAATACCTTTCGTATTAGAAGCTGCCATATCGCACCTCAGCTTCCTGTTCTTCCTGCAACCTGGATGCAAAAGGTCAGTGCAGCCCTCCAGACCTTCACCCCATTCAGGGACGAGTTTGCCAAGAACTCCCAGCATGCACTGCCATCTGTTCACCTCTTGGCTGTTTGAACTCACCTTCCTTCCTAAATTAATACTAAACGCATCTTCCAAATGCCAGACCCTTTGGCTGGTCCTTTAAGTAACAGCTAACTTCCACCTAATTCCAGGGATTTATACACTGGAAGAAAAAAATCAGTAACACCAGGACACCCACCCTGTCTAGATGCATAACCCAAATCAGCAGGTTAAAAACAGTGCTGGCCGGGTGCACTGGCTCATGCCTGTCATCCCAACACTTTGGGAGAGTGAGGTGTAAGGATCACTTGAGAACAGGAGTTCAAGATCAACCTGGGAAGCACAGTGAGAACTTGTCTCTACAAAAAACTAGCTGGGTGGGTTGGCCCCCACCTGTAGTCTCGGCTATTCTGGAGGCTGAGGTGGGAGGATCACCTGAGCCCAGGAGGTGGAGGCTGTAGTGAGATGTGACTGTGCCACAGCACTCCAGCCTGGGTGACAGAGTGAGAGGCTGACTCAAAAAACAAACAAGCAGACAGACAGACAAAAACAGTGCTGCAATCTGAAAGTGTGTATCGCAAGTGAGAGAACTGAATCTAGTGGGGTTACTTGATATCAGGTTTGAACTGAAGGACACCCGAATGGCACATCTTTTTTCTAATCTCTTTTTCTTCAACTGCTGTGGGACGTTTTAGGCCCAAGAATCCTCAGCTCAAGCTTTCTGGGGAATCAAGTCTAAGATCAAGTCCTGGCTGCTCTTTATTTACTTACTTTTTTCTATTTAGCCTGTGGGTGGGGTGAGCCACTTTTCTTGTACTGGAAGCTCCTCAAAAATACCTCCTTGGAAATGAGAGAAGACAGGATGGAAGGAGAGGCAATGTCTCCCTTGGAGACACTGTGCAGAGGCAGGTGTGAGAGAAATGCCTGTGCCTGTGGTCGGTGACCGGGAGAACATCTGACTGTGTCTGCTCCCCAGGGCTACTGTCACCAACTGCAGTTGGCCCTGGCATAAGACTGTTAATGCATTACCCCAAATGCTCCCCTGATGGTTTTTCTACCTCATGAGGCTGTTAAAGCAATATATGTTCTGTACTTAGTCCAGATAGACCCATCGTGAGTTGAAAATATTGTGACATGACTCCATTGCAAGTCCAGGAGTGTGTGAGAAAAATGGAGTCGCTTAAACAATAGAAATGTTAGCCAGGCGTGATGGCTCATACCTACAATCTCAGCACTTAGGGAGGCTAAGGTGGGAGGATTTCTTGAACCAGAATTTCAAGACCAGCATAGGTAACATAGTGAGACCTCGTCTCAATTAAACAAACAAACAAACAAACAAACAAAAAACAGAAACCTATCTACTCATGGCTCTGGAGACTGGAAGTTCAAGATCAAGGTGTTAGTAGATTTGGGTCCCCTGGAGTCTGTGACAGTGAATCTGTTCTGTGTCCCTTTCCTAGCTTCTGGGGATTTTCTGTCAGTATCTGGCATTCTTGGGTGATAATGCATCACTTCAATTTCTGCTATGTTCACCTGGCATTCTCCCGGAGTGTGTGTCTTTGTTCTGTATCCAAATTTTCTTCCTGTCTTCCTTTTTTCTTTTCTTTTTTTCCTTTTTTTTTTTGAAAAATAGGATCTCATTCTGTTGTCCAACCTGGAGTACAGTGGTGGTGCAATTATAGCTCACTGCAGCCTTGAACTCCTGGGCTCAAGTCATCTTCTTGCCTCAGCCTCCCCACTAGCTGAAATAATGGGTGCATACCACCATGCCTGGCTTTTTCCTTTTTTATTTTTTGCAGAGACAAGGCTGAGCTGTGTTGTTTAGACTGGTCTCTAACCCCCCTGACCTCAAGTGATCCTCCTATCTTGCCCTCCCAAATTGCTGGAATTACAGATATGAACCATTGCATCTGGCCAACTTGTCTTTTCTTCCTCCCTCCCTCCCTCCCTCCCTCCCTTCCTTCCTTCCTTTCCTTTCCTTTCTTTTCTTTTTTTTTTGAGTTGGAATTTCACTTATGCCTATGTTGGAGTATAGTGGCGTCATCATCGCTCACCACAGTCTTGAACACCTGGGCTCAGGTAATCCTTCTGCCTCAGGCTCCTGAGTGACTGGGACTACAGGTGTATACCACCCTGCCTGGATAATTTTTCTGATTGTTTTTGTGGAGACAAGCTCTCCTATGTTGCCCAGGCTGGTCTCAAACTCCTGGACTTAAGTGACTCTCATGTCTCGGCCTCCCAAAGAGCTAGGATTACAACCATGAGCCATCAAACCTGGCCCAAACTTTCTCCTTTTATAAGGGAATGGTTCTATGGAATGTGACCTATTCTAATGCCTTCATCTTAACTCTATTATTTTCAAAGAACCTATATACAAATAAGGTTGCAGTCACAGGTATTAGGGGTTAAGACATCAGCATACTTTAGGGGGAGGAAATTTAATGCATGGCACTAATATTGGCCGGAGCTGCAAAGGTCATTGTCTTCTGCTCCAACTTGAATAGGGAGGAGATTCCAGGCTGGTTAGTTGTAGTAATTGTAGCATTAATATTTTTTGTTGCTTTGCCTCCCCATCAATCTACCAATGCAGACTCTGTCCTCTTCTGAGTCTCACATTGCAGTGCTGGTTTTTAAAAAAATATAAACTTGTAGATTTGTTTTCTTGCTATCACTGTCATTTTCTCCAAAAGAATGACTACACATGGAACTTGAAAGAATCAACAAAATAGAATTCAAATTCAAGCATGAGAAGTTGACTCAAATCTTACAGTGTTGATGAATATAGAAACAAGTAGTTGCTTTGGGGTCCTTACTGGCCATTTTTCCAGTATCTTTTCACTCACAGTCTCTCTGCCTCCTCACACACATGCCCATGTGAGTCCAAAACACATGCCTTTACACACATGCAAAGACAGGTTCATACACACACACACACACAGAGAAAGCGTGGTCTTCCAAAAGAAGGGCTTACACTGGTTCTGGGCAAGACCTTGGGTACTGGCTTTAATTCTTCTTCCATGGCAGTTACACCCTTCGTGTTCTACTTGTTTTTAGTTAAAAAAATTTTTTGTATGACCTCTCCCTGGCAGATAACTCTCTACTAAATGCCCAACCAACAGTGTGGCTGCAATAGGGTAAGAAGACAAATTGCTGTTGGTTTTCCCCAAAGAAAACTTGCTTTTATCTCAAAGAGCTGGATGGCCAGGTGGAGTTAGGTAAACTGTGGGCTTGCAACACAGTTGAGGCACAAAGTTCACCACCAACGTAAAACAGCCAACCCAGTTCTGCTTTTTAATGTCTTCTAAACTGACGGAACTGAGCAACATAAACAATGGTGAAGCAACAGCCTCAGGGGTTGTCCTCAGACAACTAATGAGTGAACAGTTTGTCATCTTTATGTGCAGAGTACAATTTTTTTTATTTGTCTCCGAAGTTTACTGGAAGATAGACGCCAAGCAGAGAAAAGCGATGTGGAAATTAGTAGAGAAAAAGTGTTTATTTCCTGCTCGGTCAAATGATTCATGGGCTCACAGAGTTTGAAAGACCTTCTTGAGGGCAACAAATTCAGACTCTTTTTTTCCTTAGGTAAGGATAGCTTGAGTAAATTAAATGGCACGAAGTCATAGGGCTTAAAGCAAAGTTTAGAGGCTTTGGGTTCAAGTCTCCAACTTTGTAATACACAGATTAAAGCTGGTGAATGGTGACTCATGCCTTTAATCCCAGCACTTTGAGAGGCCAAGGCAGGAGGATTGCTTGAGCCCAGGAGTTCGAGACCAGCCTGGGCAACATAGCGAGACCCTATCTCTACAAAAAAGCAAAAAAAACCCCAAAAAACTAATTGAGCGTGGAAGCGTATGCCTGTAGTCTCAGCTACATGAGAGGTTCAGAGTGAAGGATTGCCTGAGACCAGGAGGTTGAGACTGTGGTGAGTCTGGGTGACAGAGTGAGACCCTGACACAAAAAAATAAACATCAACAAAAAATCCACAGGTTATAGGTTCTTATGAGGATTAAATGAGAGAACACAGAGTTCCTAACTGGTCCCTGTGTGCACTGCCTTCCCTCCTTGGACCAGGGTTACTCAGCTCATTAGTCACCGGGAAGGGACTACTGACCATTTCTCAGTTCCATGTCTCACTTCTGCCCACTGTCACCTTGGTGCATGCAAGCCAGGATTCCTGAAATCCCCAGGCAAATGAACCTCAGGGTGAAACTAAAAGCATCTTTTTGGTTCATTGTTTCCAAAGGCCCCACCAGTAACTTCCACCAGAGCTGTTAATAATTACCCAAAGGGAGTGACTGGATGGAAACTTTTCCAGCCTCTTCAGAGCCTATGTTGCCAGCAGTGGTGTGAGAAGCAGCCAGAACGAGGGAAAGAAGCTAAAGCCAGGAGCCTGCAAAAACACACGTGTGCGACTGAACGTCTTGGCTCTTGGACAGATGTAGCGGCCAGACACCGGAGCACTTTCTTCCTCTGTGTATTTACAGACTCAGGATCTCATAGGAATCTAAATCCAGAGCAGTAGACCAGTGCTTTGGGTTTTCTCAGTGGCATGTACTTAATAAATTCATTAGTGACTTTTTGCAGCCTTACTTGAATGATTATCTCTCTCTCCCTTTTTTTTTTTAAAGTAAACACAAGGTCTTGCTGCATTGGTCTTGAACTCCTGGGTTCAAGCTGTCCTGTTATCTTGGCCTCCCAAAGTGCTGGGATTATAGGCACGAACCACCACGCCTGGCTCCAATTTTAACATCGTGACCACAATAGGGGGTTTCACACAGTAGGTCTTGGAAGAGAGTGGAGGGATACGAAGTCCTGGTGTTTGAGCATAAAGCACTTTGTCGATGATAATCTGGTGCCTGGCATCTCTTCCTAAACGTGGAAGATCAAAGAATACTTAAATGAGACTTGAACACTATCACTTCTCTCTGAAACACCGGTGAGGAAATTATTTACCAAGTGGGCAACTGAGGAGGGCTACGTCTGTGGCCTATTCAAGGTTAATTTCTACAGATGAGCTCCAATTCCATGATGTTGTCAGAAAAGGCGAGGTGATTTTTCTCACCCAGTTGCAGAATGAGAGGTCAAAATGCACTAGGGAAACACGAGTTATTAGCCATCCAAGCCATCAGATATTCAGAGGCTGCCATGGCCAACGCATTCCCAGAGCTCAGGACCGTGCAAAAGGCGTTCAGTGATTCCTGAGTGATGGAATATGCTACTGATGAAGACAGCTGACCTTCACTTAGGTGACTTTCACTAGCCTTGGCTTGTGGGATACATACAGCTTTGTTTATGGGATCCTGTTAAATTCCGTCATCTAGATCTAGGCATCCAAGAAAAACAAACCAAAATCACTAACAAAGCAGATAAAATAATCGATTTTATATCAGTTGTTCAAGTTGTTCAAGTAATCTACTCTCAAGTTATGGAGGAGGAAGTTGGAACAAGGATATTAACAAGAATATCATATCCCTACTGAAGGGTTGTTGCAAGGATTGATGAGTCTGTACGTATTTAGAGCAGCACCTGCCAATAGTAACAGCTCAATAAATATTAGATGTTTTTATTAATATTAATGTTGTCATGGTTTGCGCTTGCTTTGAGAATAGCTTTCCAGTCTTTCTGCAATATGCATATAGATAAGCATCTATGTAGTTTTGCATAAATCCATATGTGTTATCTCACACACATGTTAATCTGTTATTTAGATTGATCTTCTAAAATTGCTTTTCAGCTTCTACTTCCCTGTCTCTCCTCCTTTACAGTTCCCCACCCCTCCCTGTCATGTAACTCATGGTTCCTCTGTCTCCTAGAATCTTGTATGCACATTTTGTACCTAGACGCATGTATGGGGGAGGTTTGAGTATTGTTTGTTTCGGGAGTCTTGAGTGAGGTACACTTTCTGCATTTCTCTTTTTCACTTAAAGTGTAGCCTTATAGAAATCCCCCCAAGCAGCTGTTTGGGTCTAAGAAGCCCAGTTCTCTTTGGAATAGATGCGTCGTTGTCCTTGGTGTGGCTAAGCACCTCTCTATTCAGAGGGTCCCTACTGGTGGCATCTGCTTTGATTCCTGTCCTCTCTCCTTTCTGGCTCCTATAAACACCCCACTTTGGGTGTCCTTTCACATACACCCTGTATATTGTTGGTCTGTGAGGGCTGCCAAGGAGAGAGACTGCAGAGTGGACTGGCATGTGTATCTCAACTTTTATATATATTGCTAAATGGCTTTTTCTAAAACAATTTTTACAGTTAAATGTTTCTCAGCACCATATGGGCACCCATTCTTCCATGTACCTACCACTAAGAGAGGTTATTGATCATTTCCACTTTTGCTAGTCTTGTGGATACAGCAATACATATTACTGTTACTTTAATTTACATTTTCCTGACTGTGATTTAATGTGAGCACCTTTTCTTTTGCTGCTTGTTGAACATTTGGGTTTGCTCCTTCCATTACGTTGTTATTTTGTTTATATACATTTGTAAAAAACAGAAACAAAACAAAACAAAAAAAGCCCTGCTGTCTTCTATGCTGCAAATATTTCCAGGCCTATCATTTGTCTATAGACCTTGGTATGGAATCTTTCTTTCGGCAAAGATGTTTTAAATTCTTATATGATCCTAAATCTATCTTTTTTCCCCTAACTTTTGCAATTGGTTGAGAAAGTCTCCTTCCTGTAGAGTGTACATATAGGTACATATAATATATTAGATTTTCTCAAAAATATTTATTTTTTACAATTGTCTTTAATTAAAAAGGTATTTGTTTTTGTAAATAGCTTAACATTGGGATTCGCCTTTTAAAAATCTAGTTGAATAGTTGTTTGTGTCTTAGCCAGTTAAATACTTATGATACATATGCAAATGGGTATGTGTGTGGATATAGGTATTCATATACGTATATGTATTTCCATATATGTACATAATATATATCCAAATGAATGTGTACATATCCATATATGTATAATATATATAGTGTGGTCTCATGTATGTGTGTGCTTATCTTCTATATATTTATGGATATACTCAGCAATATCCAAACTTCCACACACATATATAGGTGTGTATATACACAGATATATTCTCACACGTTGTGTGCACACGATTATTAACTCCCTGTTTAGCCTCATTGACTTCTACCCACAGCCTTTTGATTTAGGTGACAACGAGAGACTTGAATGTTTGTGGAGGGGAAGGAAGCCCCCTGTGCAGTCACAGATTCCGAATCAAACACAGATTCCAAATCCCCCTTTCAGACATTTTGATTTGGTGACACCATACCCCATACTCTCTTCTCTGAATGAATCCCAGTCTTTCCCAGCGGATGTCTTTCGCGTACCACTTACTCTTATTAGCCTTTAGAGAAGTTTCTTCATGCCCAGATGCTCCAGATTCCACACTTCTGGCCATGATCTTGTTCTGTAGTAAGTAGCTCGAGAAAGTCACAGAGGGCCATATTGGTTATCAGAGAAGATAAGAAGGAGGCAATATATTCAACTTTTTGTTTCTTTCTAACTTCTTTCACTCAACTATCCTGTCTTGGTTTCTTGGCAACCGAGACCTGATTTTACTTATATCTACACTAAACTTTTTTTGATTGTTCTTATTTTTTGTAGAGACAAGGTCTTGCTATGTTACCCAGGCTGCTCTCGAACTCCTGGGCTCAAGCGATTCTCCTGTCTCAGCCTCCGGAAGTGCTGAGATTACAGATGTGAGCCACTACTCTCACCTATGCTAAATTTTGAATACCAGTTGTGTGTATTTGCCAGCAAAATAACAGATGTTATAAAAATCACAATCAACATATTTAGAAACATCTCCTATTAATCCAGGTTAATTTCAACTTGAATTCTGTTTAGTGTCATGGGGGGGAAAAAGCAGGACACAACAATTTAATTATTCAGTCTGAAATGTGATATACAATGATGATTCCTCTTCATCTGGGGACAACATGTCTCATGCTTGTCAGTGACTAAAGGGCAATGACTCTTTGTGGATTTCCCCTGTGGTGACCTTTACAAAAAGTCCAAGGCAAAGCCCTAACTCGGTTCATTCCACCTCCCCCTGTCTATTCTGTAAGAAGTATCGAGGAAGTGTCCTTTCTACAAATCAAGTTCTGACTCAGCTCCAAAAAACTTTAAAGAACAGAATCCTGATTGCAGATTGCCTAGGCCAAGACAACTTTAGAGCTCCCAGGACATTGTTTTGAGGGGGTGCTATCACTAAAGTTTCATTATATAAAGCATATCCTTTTTCTCTTTAAGAAAGAAGATTTCTTTTTTAAATTTTTAAATTTTTTGTAAAGACAAGGTCTCGCTATGTTGTCCAGGCTGGTTTCAAACTCTTGTGCTCAAATGATCCTCCTGCCTTGGCCTCCCAAAATGCCGGGTTTACAGGCATGAGCCGCTGGGTCCAGCCTACTTTTTATTATCACATAAACTTATAGAATCAAGGGTCTTTTTTTTTTTTTTTTTTTTAAAGCAAAGAAGACTTGATTCAAGATGTTTGCAACAAAGGTCAAGTTGGGAAATTATAGGATCTTAATTGTAAGAGAGTCATTATTAGAAATCTGCCACTTTAGACTCTTGCTAGTTTTTCAGTTTTTTTTTTTTTTTTTTAGCTGCCAGTTGATTTAAGGGCAGGCAAGATTCCGTGAATGCCTCCGCTCTGTTTCATGTCCTACTTCTGTCTTTCTCTGAACTTTGTATAAAC
Organism: Carlito syrichta; assembly: GCF_000164805.1. Lineage (NCBI taxonomy): Eukaryota > Metazoa > Chordata > Mammalia > Primates > Tarsiidae > Carlito > Carlito syrichta. Next base: position 219,139 of record NW_007245102.1, read on the forward strand.
GACTTTGCCAGGAGGACTTTCCAGGGGTGGGGTTCCATGCCTGAACATGTGTGAGAACCTGCTTGTACCCCGCGTGTCGGGGGAAGTGACCTCAATGGGGGATTTTTGGCTCACAGAGGGAGAGAGCATGCATGCATTTTTTTCCGCAGGGCACAGCTGGTCCCTCCCTACTGACTGGTGTTTGTTTTGAAGTCACGTGGCAAAGGGGGTTTCTGCCAATGTTTACTCATTACACATTCAAACATGACGCCCCAACGCCCATTCACAGGAGAACATTAGTGCTGCAGTCCAAGTCTCTCACCAGAGACGTAAAGTTCACATGCCCAGAGTGAAAGTTGCTCCCTCTGCAAATGTGGAAGGTTTAATGCTTCACAGTCAGAACTGAGAATTGTTGCTCTTTAAATATTAAATGTATTTAATTATTTATTTTTTGCATGATTTCAGATGACTGCTTGACCGAAGAAACCTACAATATTTTATTTCTTCCTTTTCCTTTCTTTCCTTTCTTTCTTTTCTTTCTTCTTCTTCTTCTTCTTCTTTTTTAAAGGCACACACTGCCATGCCTCCTGATTCTTGTTTATTTTTGGAGACAAAGTCTTGCTATGTTGCTCAGGCTGGTCTTGAACTCCTGGCCTCAAGTGATCCACCTCGGCCTTCCAAAGTGCCAGGATTATAGGTGTGAGCCACTGAACCTGGCCCCTAAAGATTTATTTAATTTAACTTATTTATTTTTTGAGTTGAAATCTCACTCTGTCACCTAGACTAGAGTGTAGTGGCACAAACTGGCTCACCACAGCCTCAGGCTTGACCTCCCGGGTTCAAGCAATCTTCTCACCTCAGCCTCCCAAGTAGCTGGAGTACAGGTGTATGCTACCACACCCGGCTAATTTTTTTAGTTTTTATTTTTGTAACGATGAGGTCTCCCTATGTTGCTAAGGCTGGTTTTAAACTCCTGACCTCAAGCAATCCTTCCACCTCAGCCTCCCAAAGTGCTGGGATTATGGGTGTGAGTCATCATGCCCAGCTTCAACTTTTTAATAAATAAATGTTCTGAGTGTACTACCATTATAAAATTATATAAGCAATCAAGCACAGTCACTCATACTTGCCCAAGAATGGCACATCTGACCTTAGAGGACCTTGCTTTTTAGTGCCCAGTCTTGAGACAGACACACCAAATGTGATGCTGAAATGTGTGGACATGTGCCTGGCCAAGCCAGTCTGCCTGTTATCTTTCTGAGCCATGAGCAGCCCATGTTCTGGTCAAACTGCTTCCATGTTCTAAAAGGACATTAGAACTGACAGGGAACACAGTTCCATTATTTATCTTAATGGGAAGAATTAGTGGAAAGAGCATTCACTTTAGGATCAGACAGACCTGGCACATAGTAGTCACTCAATAAATATTTGTTGAATAAATGAATGAATCGTCTCAAGTCTCATCAACAGTTTCTAACTGTGTGACCTTGTGTAAGATCTTGAACCTCTCTGAACTTCAATTTCCTCCTTTGTAACATACCAAATAATCATCTCTCCCTCAAAGGGCTTTTTTTTTTAAAGGATTAATGAAATACTAGGTGTATGAGGTTGATCCAAGTGCCTAGAAATGATTGAATAGACATGAACTTTTAGTTTATGAGCCCTGCTTTGCTCTTGAGTGGGTGACCAGCTTATAGAAAAAAATAATCATAATGGGCTTTGGGATTTGTTTGTAGGGTTTTGGGGATGAATGAAGTTTCTGGATCCCTTTTGAAAAAACCAGTAGCATTTTGACAAGGTCACACTTTCTTTGCCACAGAAGCAAGGCTCTGTGCGTATTCTCAAGGAGAGCGCTTCAAATGCTTTTGCTGTACAAAAGCTTCAAGGACTCTGCCTTGGAAAAGGTTTTCTGACAAAAGGAACCACATGGCCTCCCATTTCCCGGTTTCTAGATGGGCCTTCTGTCTCCTCTCTACAGCGCTCCTTTATCTCAGGTGCCTGGATCTGCCTCCTTAATAGACTTGCAGGAGCTTGAAAGACCTTCTGCAGGTGTTTCTTAGTACCACGCATAGGAATTTATGTGAGCCACAAAAACGTGGATGGCTGACTCCTAACTGATCTGCAACCACAGAGGCAGAAGGGAAGAACCGAGGCCGTGAGCCTATTGTCTGCCTGGTGCTTCTCTAGATAGTCATTGTTTCGTTTAATCCTTGGACATCCTGGGGAGATAAGTGGCTTTATTTATTTATTTTTACAGTAGTGACTTTATTTTTGAGCAAGAGTCTCACTCTGTGGCCCAGGCTGGAGTGCTATGGCACACTCACGGCCACTGCAGCCTCCACCTGCTGGGGTCAGGCGATCCTTCTGTCTCAGCCTTCCAAGTAGCTGGAACTACAGGCATGTGCCACCACACCTGGCTTATTTTCTTTTTATTTATTGTACAGACGAGGTCTCCCCAAGTTGCCCAGGCTGGTCTCGAACCCCTGGCTCAGGCAATCCTCTCATCTCTGCCTCCCAAAGTGCTGGGATGACAAGCATGAGCCACCACCACCCAGCCTGCAGTGGCGACCTTCAAATGAGGATAATACAGCTCTGAGAAGTTGAGGAATTTGCCCAAGGTCACTTAACCCATAAGTGGCATTGCTGGGAACTGAACGCAGGTTTGTTTCATTCCCAAACTGTGTTTCATGCCTGGCATCCCCCTGGTCACCACCTACTGGCTAGCCAGGACCTCAGTGTAGGATGTGACAAGGAAGTCTGGGAGCTCACCCCATTGTGGAGAGAATCTTCACAGGCCAGGGCACTGGGGTTCTTTCCCAGATCACGTTATTGACTAGTTGTGTGACCCTGGGCAGCTCCCGATTGTCCCTGAGCCGCAAGTGCTTCATGAGTCAAAAGAGAAAAGGCAACTCTTTTAGGCAGTGCTGCTGTGAGAACGTGTGTGGGGTGCTGGGCAGGGGAGGTGTGCATGGAATGGGAGTTACTGGTGTTGTTGCTGTTGTTATCCTCCATCAAGGCAGCCCTGAAGAGCATAAGGGACTCCACAGAGCTGCAGGGGGATGTGTCCACGGGGGAAGCAGATGCATACATATCAGTAAGGAGGCACAAGGGTGAGGTTGCTTCTCTAGAGTAATTGGGACATGATGGAGACTTGGACATGAGACTGTCAAGTATGCCAGGATAGGGCCTGGGCTTGGGCCTGCATTTCTTTTTCTTAGCATCATCTTTCTGGGACCTGGGACTGTGAGCAAAAAGTACAAATTAGGTGTTCAGTAAAAGTATGTTGATACTGAACACCTAATTTGTACTTTTTGTTTATTCTTCTTCTTCTTATTATTATTATTGAGTCAAGACCTCACTCTGTTGCCCAGTCTGGAGTGCAGTGGCAGGCTCACAGCCATCACAGCCTCAACCTGCTGGGCTCAGGTTTTCCACCTCAGCCTTCCAAGTAGCTGGAATTATAGGCATGTGCCACCACGCCCAGTTATTTATTTTATTTTGTAGAGACAAGGTCTCGCTGTGTTGCTTAGGCTGATTTTGAACTCCTGGGCTCAAGCAATCCTCTCAAAGTGCTGGGTGTGAGCCACCACGCCTGGCCTATATCTTTATCCATATCCGTCTCTATCTCTATCTCTATCTATGTATGTATGGTTTGTTTGGTTCTTTACTTCAAGATGCTTTTACATACAGTATCTCTTTTAATCCATCCAATAACCCATGAAGCAAGTGCTATTTTTCCCAACAATAAGCTCAAATCTAAATATAAAGCCTTTTAGAAGTTATTTCTGCAATGTTCTTGCCTATGAGTCTGCCTTGTCAGCTGACCTTGGGGTCCCTTCCCATGGCATCCCCCACCCAATCAGTTCCTCTCCTGAGCCAGCTGTCATCCTGTGGGTACAAGCCAGGGTAAAGATATCCAATCCACCCATCAACAAGAGTCAGTATTTGGGGTTCTCTTGGTATATTTGTCCCCCGTCACTCTATATAAACATATGCTTACACATACACACACACACACACACACACACACACACACACACACACACACACACAGATATATATTTTTTGAGTCTGGGGTTTCACTCCGTTGCCCAGGCTGGAGTGCAGTGTCATGATCAGGGCTTACCATAGCCTTGACCTCCTGTGTTCAAGTGATCCAGGGACTGGCCTCCATCCAGACATGACTGAGTGACCAAAAGCAACTGTGTACATGACATGATCAACCAAGAGTGCGAGATCGGACTAAAATGTATTTGTAGGTTGTTCCTGCTCGCAGCTGGTCTTGTGAGGAGCAACAGGGAAGTTTCAGACTAAATAAAGAGCAGTTTTGGAATGAACGTTCTCTGCCTAGCGGAGGACCACCTTAGCTGCTTCATGACCCCACTCTGTGAGAGCTTAAATAACTATAACACGCAGAGCACATAAGTGCTGTGGGATTTGGAGGTATTATTTCAGTGAATTTGGGAAAGACTTTATGGGGGAGACAGATCTTAAGCTGTTTTTCTCATCCACATTTAACTGGAAAATCTACAACACAGAAAACTGAAACAATCGTGGGATGAGCACCAATCCACCCATCAACAAGAGTCAGTATTTGGGGTTCTCTTGGTATATTTGTCCCCAGTCACTCTATATAAACATATGCTTACACATACACACACACACACACACACACACACACACACACACACACACAGATATATATTTTTTGAGTCTGGGGTTTCACTCCGTTGCCCAGGCTGGAGTGCAGTGTCATGATCAGGGCTTACCATAGCCTTGACCTCCTGTGTTCAAGTGATCCTTCTGCCTCAGCCTCCCTAGTAACTGGGATTACAGGTGTGCACCATAATGCCTGGCTAATTTTTTGATTTTTTTTTTTTTTTGAGTCTGAGTCTCACTTTGTTGCCCAGGCTGGAGTGCAGTGGCGTGATCACAGCTACTGTAGTCTCAACCTGCTGGGCTCAGGTGATTCTTCCACCTCAGCTTCCTGAGTAGCTGGAACTACAGGCACACGCCACCATGCCTGACTAATTTAAAATTTTTTTTTATAGAAGTAGAGTCTTATCAGCCAGGCGTGGTAGCGCATGCCTGTAATCCCAAGCCTTTGGGAGGCTGAGGTGAGTGGATTGCCTGAGCCCGCGGGTTC
>NW_007245102.1:224283-227345 GCF_000164805.1 Carlito syrichta
CTCCAGTCTGGGCGACAGAGTGAGAGTCCAACTCAAAAAAATAAAAAAAAAAAATGAAGTAGAGTCTTGCTACGTTGCCCAGGCTAATCTCAAACTTCTGGTTTCAAGTGAGGCTTCCAACTTGGCCTCTCAAAGTACCTAGATTAGAGGTGGGAGCTACTGTGCCTGGCTGATCCCCATGATTGTAGACAGTGAATCTCAACCTGGGGCGACCTTGCTTTCCAAGGGATGTTTGGCCGTGTCTGGAGACAACTTTGCTTGTCACACTGGGGCCTGGAGCTGGTGGCATCTACTTGATAGATACCAGGGACGCTGCCAAACACCCTAGGATGCAGAAGACACCTGCTGCAAAGGATTACTCAGTCCAGACTGTCAGTAGCTCTGAGCTTAAGACACTCTGTTTCAAGCAAATCATTTGGCCTTAATATTGCCACTTTGACATGGGGACATCTGGGCTCACTCAGAGGTTTTCAATCTGAGGATCTCTTGGGATGCTTGTGAAAAAATGCAAGTTTCTGGTCCCGTCTTTAGGGCTTCCATAGATGGTACATGGAATCCACAACTTAAGAAATGCTGGCTTCTTTCTTTTCCATTCATTCCTTTTTTTTTTTTGGAGTTGGGTCTCACTCTGTCACCCAGACTGGAGTACAGTGGCACAGTCATGGCTCACTGCAACCTCAACCTCCTGGGCTCAGGCAATTCTCCCACCTCAGTCTCCTGAGTAGCTGGGACTACAGGCATGTGACACCACACCCAGCTAATTTAAAAAAAAAATTTGTAGAGATGAGGTCTACTATGTTGCCCAGGTTAGTTTCGGACATCTGGGCTCAAGTGATCTTCTCGGAGTACCGGGATTACAGGCATGAGCCACTGTGCTCACCTGGTTAGTTTCTAAAACCCTCACGGTCCTCCTGTTTTCCAAGTCTGAAAATTCTGTTGTACCAAGAGCTGATGTACAGGATGAACTTGGACTCAGGAAATGATAATCCTCCTTAGACCTCCCAGACACCTCCACTCCCATGGGCCTACACAGAGGCCGGTGATCACATGCTGCAGGGTGAGGCCAGTTCTTTTTGCTCTCCCTCAAAGCGTGTGAGCCCACTGACACCTGGTGTGGATGGTTCTGTAGACACGTGGCAGTGCCAGCTTTATTCTATACCACCAGGTGTGATAGCACACCAGAACACAATGGACACTCCCTTAAGTTCAAGGGTCAACTCTGTAGGCATCTCTGTCTCAGGCAAAGGTGCTTTGCAGCACGAGGCCATCATCTGGGGTTGGGGTTCAGGTTTATAGAGAGCAGTTTACAGAGCACCAGCAGAAAGGGCATGGACATGTTTGAGTGTTTATTGATTATAGGGCTTGGAACAGAACAGGAGGAATTCCTTTGAGCCAGATGTTATTTTGGGTGAGGCCAAGGTCAGGTGTGCTGCTACTGTTGGCAAAGCGTGACCTCAAGTGAACTCATAGCCACCGAACAGTAGAATGTCCATGTGTCAAGATAAGACACTCCATGACATCACCTAAATCTCACAAAACCCTGCAACAGTTATTTTTCCCATTTGGCAGATGTGAAGACTAAGGTTTAGAGACATTCAATCACTTGCTTAGGATTACACTATTAGTAAGTGGCAGAGTCCATGCATCAATACAGGACTGTTTGATTCCAAAGATCATTTTCTGCCATTATCTCTTAATGGCTTCTGGGCAGGTTGGAGGTGACTCCAAAAGGGAAGAGACAGGAAAAGTAGATGTCACCAGACACAAACAATAACTTTACATGTGGCCTGTCCCTGTACACCTGCATATGTGTGTTCTTGGGTTTGAATTTTGCTTGGAGCTTTCTTGGCTACATTAGGGTTAGATGAAATGTCTGTCAATTTAATAATTCCTTAAGAATCCAACTAAAAAAAAAAAAGAATCTGAACTTCTTTCCCAATATATTGGCATCCTTAAGAAAAGATTTTTGTTCTATATAAACACACTTGTTCTAAGGCTTCACATCAGGACTACTGAATTAAACTCTGAGAATAAGGCCTAAGGGTTTTGTTGCTGTTTTATTTGGTTTTTGTCCTATCAATATCCCATGTTTTCCCCATTAGGATCATTATCCTTTCTCTCAGTTGATATATTTTCTCTAGAAGACTTCAGTCCAAGTGCAAACATGCTACCTGGAAGTAATGACACGGTGAGTCACTGGCTCTGTCAACATGCTGGTGTGGGTAGGTACTGGGTCCTGTCTCGGGGGGAAGAATCTGAAATGATGCCAGTGACATTCTGGAGCGGTCTACTCATCTTTCCCAAAGTATGGGGAAGAGAGAGGATCTGGGTGGGCCCTTCAAAGGGAATTTTTAAGTCATATTTTAGAACCCTTCTTGCTACGAAAATGGAGATAGAGTCTTGGTAAAGTTTAGGTAAATATTACAGGGGTTGATTAGAAGGAATCAATGGTGAATTTATTTTATTTTGGTAAAATAGGTTGATGGTAAAGTCATTACAATATGTCTTGAAGGACTTTAACACTGAAATTGCAATTTTATCTATAACTTATTAGGTGTATTTTTAAAAGAAATGGAAATCATAGCCTTTAGCATGGTTTTGCTACTACATGGATAACAGTGTGCTTTCTTGTTGGAATGATCTTTCTTTTTGTAAATAAGTGTGTGTTCACAGCTAGCTACAGCATAGTTTTCAGCAGTAATTGCAGGTCTTTTGATATTTTCTATCTAGTATTCAGAATCTCTCTCTTTTTCTTTTTTTGAGTCAAGGTCTCACTCTGTGGTCCAGCCTGGAGCTCAGTGACATAATCACGGCTCACTGCAGCCCAGGACTCAGGCAATCCTCCTGTTTTAGCTTCCCAAATAGCTGGGACTACAGGTGTGCATTAGCACATGTGGTTAATTTTTTAAAATTTTTTTGTTAGAGACGAAGTCTCGCTATGTGTTGCCTAGGCTGGCCTCTAATTACTGGACTCAAGCAGTCCTACTGTCTTGGCCTCCCAATGCCATTACAGAGATACAAAGAAGGTGCAGGGAACCTTCAGGTGGAAGGGACGGAACTGT
>NW_007245102.1:227365-248938 GCF_000164805.1 Carlito syrichta
CAGGCTGGATGTGGTGGCTCATCCGGCCTGGGATCTCTAAACTGACAGTTCCGTCCCTTCCACCTGAAGGTTCCCTGCACCTTCTTTGTATCTCTGTAATGGCACTAATCTTGTTTGTTGCAATTTATCTGCTATGTATCTGCTTCACAATTGTTAAATTGCACGCCTGCCAAATTGAGTAGGAATGGCACAGCATCTGAGAAACCAAAGAAAAGACCCAGAAACAGCAGGTGAGACATCAATTTATTAGGGACTTGCATACTAGGGGTCCAAGAGTGGACAGCTGGGTGAGATCATCACCCTTGCAGCCTGCAAGAGGCATGCAGTTTATAGAGTACCCTTCACTTAACAACCTCTACCTAACCCAAACAAAGAACCTCGATTTCTTGCATGTACTGCTTTGCAGAAAATGGGCTGATGATCCAGGTGTTCTTTGTAGATAAGGAGTAAATATCCAGAGCCTAGGCAACATAGTAAGACCTCAAGACCTTGTCATTATGGAAAGTAAGCTGGGCACGATGGTGCACACTTGAAAGTCCTGCTGCTAAGGAGGCTGAGGCAGAAGGATTGCCTGAGCCCAGGCAGTCAAGGTTGCAGTGAGCCATGATTGTGCCACTGCACTCCAGCCTAGAGCAAGACCCCAACTCAAAAAAAGTAAACCTCTTGATTGGCCACTCAAGATTCCCTAGCTTAGAATTCTGAACAAACCTTAGACCAGAGGATGTGCTTGCATTATTTCTGTCCCCTGTACAACTACACAGTGAGAAATACCCAAGGAGCAGAAAGGAGGTGCTAGTCATTCAGTATGCCCACTGAATAGCATAGTGATGAGTGTGCTCTTGCTCTGCTAGTTCACGCGAGAGCTGGTGGTTTAGAGATCCTGGACCTCCTCTACCTTTTTCCTCTCACCATGGGACATGGCTGATCCTTTCTGTCTTCCACCATGATCAGAAGCTTCCTGAAGCCACCCCAGGAGCCCAATGACTGCCACTACCAAGTAGAATACACCTATCAAGATACTTTTTCCATTGCTCAAAACAGTTCTTGAACTCGTCCATTTTGATACCTCTTAGTGTTTCTGACGTTTTTTGTTTCACCTCTTCCACATCAGCAAAATGTTTCCCTTTGAGGACTTCTTTCATCCAGGGAAACAAACAAAAAAAAGTCACTCAGGGTTAGACTGGGTGAATAGGAAGAGTGGGGCACTGGGGTATTGCAATTTGGGGTAAAAAACTGCTAAACACCCAGCATGGTATGGGCAGGTGCACTTGTAAATCATCCATTGTGAAACGGGCAAATGCATTGAAAGAATCTAAAAAAAAATTAACTGAAGCCGAACACAACCTCTCACAACAATGCTGGTTGGTACATGGAGGACTTTGAAGGTGACTCAAGTGTAAACATGTAAGAATAAATACAAAATATTGTATAAATAAACTTTGAAACACCTCCTAAGTGGTATCTCTTTTTCCAGCCGATTCATTCTCCACAGCACAGCTAGGGCAATCTCCACAACATGAACTTGACCCTGGCCAGTGCTCTGCCTGTGTTCTCCATCCCCTCAGGACAAGGCTGGTTCACTATTGCACAGCTGGCAGAGACACTGGTGATCCCCAAAGGGCCCAAGTGCGTTTTCCTTTTCCAGCCTCTCCTGTGATTAGTTGGGTCTCTTTGGCTCCTTTGGGCTAGCAGGGGATGAACATGTCACTGTGGGTCAACATGTACAAGAGGTAGGGTGCCACCTTCACACCATCTCCTCACCTGCCATGGGGACCTGGAAAGCCGTGTGCTTGAGATGCGGCATTAAAAGACAGTGGAATCCTAGGTATCTTTGTTAACCCATGGAGAACTGCCTTGAGGTGTCAACTGACAGGAGCAGAAGTGACTGAGAGAGAATACATCTTGGTGGGTTGCATGAACCTTAGGGTGGGGCTTCTTCAGTGCACCCAGCCTGTGGGTTGAAGCTCACAGCCAGCACTGCCACGCGGGCTCCCACTCCAGCTGGTGTCCAGGCATGTGGGCACGTTCACCTCCCTCAAGGTGCCATGCTTCCTCCTTCCTCTGTGACGACGCCTGCCTCTTCCCTGCCTGTTGCCAATGCATGCACTTTGGTTCACTCTCTCTCTCATGCTGTGGGTCACAACCCAAGCATCACTTCCTTGGGAAACCCTGGAACCACTCCCATCTTCTGACTCAACACACATCGTTGTGGGGATATTTAAGCACATCTGCTTGGCCTGTGAGATGGCCAACCTTGTCAGTGTCAGTCTAGAAACTGACCTCCCTGGTTTTATTCCAAATGGGATTAGGCATAATTGGAAGGAAGCCATATGAATACACACACACACACACACACACACACACACACACACACACACACACGTGAGACAAGGTGTCACTCTGTCACCCAAGCTGGAATGCAGTGGTGCGATCTCAGCTTACTGCAGCCTCAACCTCCTGGACTCAAATGATCCTCCTACCTCAGCTTATCTAGTAGCTAGGAGTACAGTCATCCACCAACATGCCCAGATAATTTTATTTTTAAATTTTTTGTAAAGTAGAGATATCGCTATGATGCCCAGGTTGGAGTGCTATGACTATTCACAGGTATGATCATCACACACTACAGCCTTGAATTCCTGGACTCAAGCACTCCTCCTGCATCAGACTCCCTTGTAGCTGGGACTACAGACATGTGTCACTGTTTCTGGCTAATAGTTTATTTTCTTGAGTGAGTACATAGGCAATGGAAATTGAGGTTGCAAAAGGAAAAAGTAGCTTCTTTTTAAAATTTATCTTACACTTTATGTTATCTCTTAGGGCTGGCTAGGTTTCAAAGTGCTATATAATATAGACAACTCATCTCAAACTCCGTAGCTATGTATGGTTTAGTAGCAAAATCTTAATCCAGAATACATATACCTTTGATTTTCAACAAATAGAAAATAGCTTTTTTCAATTATTTGAAAGTGAATGTTCTGGATATATTTTTATCTTTTATCTATCTATCTATTTATCTATCTATCTATCCATCTATCTATCTATTTTTTGAGTCAGAGTCTCACTCTGTTACCCAGACTGGAGTAACAGTGACACAGTCATGGTGGCTCACAGTAGCCTTGACCTCCTGGGCTCAGGTGATCCTTCCACCTCAGCCTCTAAAGTAGCTGAGACTACAGGTTTGTGGCACCATGCCCAACTAATTAGGATATATGATAAAATTTGAGCTGTTCTAAAAGTTTCTGTCTTTTCTGAGACACATGGATACACATTTTTTCTGGGTTGGGGGTGCAGGAAGTTTAATTTACATTGATCTTTTCTTCAAATTTCAAGTGCTTTTTGAATTGCTATTATTTTTAAATGTATTGCAGATACTCAGCCTTCAACACTGGGAAAATCCCATTTCCTCTTCCCCTTTGAGGATGTGATGGTGAAAGTTCATTAGTCTTGACAACCCTCCATGATTGCGACACTGGCTGGGATCTTAGACTGATTAAAAACTCACACATCTCAGAAGGAGGGGTTTGGTCTTACCAAGAACCTATTGGAATGCTTACCTAAATAGCCAGGGCTGGGGCTGGCCACTCCTCCATGTGTCTGCCTCATGCCTCCATCTACTGGGACCAAGACATACCACAGGCAGCTTAGAATCTCTGCTTGGAAGAAGAGGCTTGATAATTTTTGTGCTTGGAAGAAGAGGCTTGATAATTTTTGAAGGAGAGAGATTTTCACTCCTTTCAGGTAGTCTAGGGAGTCCTCGGGATTCAGGCAGGCATTAGTCAGCATAGTTTAGAATTAGTTAGGCAGATCTAATAAAAATAAGGTAAGCGTTCAGACATCTTTCTTATCCATACATGACCTTCACCAGAATGACCAGACATATCAGATGTGACTACCTTGTGGGTTAGAATGTGGAACTACCAGTGCACTGAATCACAGAGACAATAAGGACTTACCCAAAACACAGGCATGATGTTCTAAGAAAAGCCCTAATCTACTTTGGCAGGAACTTTGATTATTTAGAAGACCCTTGTGACCTTAAAGTTTGAGAGATGGTCATCAAAACTCATGACCGGACACCTGCACCCCACTGCTCTTAGCTCATACTTTGCTTAGTTATGGTTGTAAAAGTGTATAAAGCTTCTCATGAAAGGTAAGCACGTACCCTCTCTTAAGGGACTCAGGTTCTCTCCTAAGCATGTCTCTTTGTAATAAATCCTGTCTTAAACTATATTTTGGACTTGCTCTGAAATTCTTTTCTGGGGCAAAATCAGAGAACCCATTGAGTGACTACACTGCACCACACCTGGCATCAAGATCACTAGAAAATAGACATGAAGATGTCAGTAGGTTCAAAAGGTGACTGGCTTCAGTTATGCATGGCCTAGACTGGTCCACCCTGACATGTTGCACCTTAGCCTGGCTAGAAGATTCATAACACAATCTCCAGGATTATCAAGAACAACTTGTATGTGTGTGTCTGTGGGTGTGCATGCATGTATCTGTGCACGTGTTTTCTTACGTACACATTATCTTTTCTTTTTCTTTTTTTTTTTTAAGAAAGCAGGATTTATTGAGAAGACAGAAAAGCTCCCACAGTGGGAGGGGACCTTAGGGGTTTGCCCTGACATACACATTTTCATCCTGCAAGAACAGTTGTGGATTAGCCAACAGGTAGAAAGTTCTGTCTTTCCTCTGTCCGGGGGCCACGAGTTTTGGTGTGCTCAGCAGGCTTTTTGTCTAACACATTGACACTTCAATGAAAAACAAAAGGTAGATTCATCAAAAGAGACAAGACTACTAGAATCATAAATGGAGACCATCAGGAGACTAGCAACAATAATAATAATAAATTGCAGCTATTGTCCACAGAAACCTGCTTTTCTAAGGCACTTTTGATAATTACCTGTCAATGTTTCATTTTGAACACTCGCTCCTTGAATTGATGGGGTCTATTTATATCTCATGAAATTCTTGTATTTGCCTCTTGAAGTGTGTTCTCTTCCCAGGCATGAATGGGGAAAGGGCGATTTTATTTTTCTGGGAGGGGAAAGTGGTGTTATTGAATTTGACACTTGTACTCTTTGCTTTCTGGAGGAAGAGAAGCAAAATGAAACAGCAAATACACATCAACCTCAAGAGGAAAGCAAAGGAGAGAGCTGAGGTTTAGGCAGTTTGTGGGCAAGTTGTGTTTGTGTTCCCAGCAGAGTGGAACCTCCCCCTCTGAGGCTATCCAACTCTGGTGATGTCTAACTTGCTGTCTCTGTCAGGTGATGTCTGACAGCTTCAATGAAACATCAGCACAATAACAAGGGAGTTGGGAAAAATTCCATCAGTGAAAATCTATGTGAGTGATACAGAAACTTCAGGGATTATAATTTGTCTTCATTAAAGAATGTTCTAATAGGAATGACTTAATTTAATGAAAGCACAAGCATCTAAAGACAATTGGTGACCCATTGGTTCAATCCTTCTCGGTGGCTTAATTCGTAGAATTAGAAATGGGAGATGGTTACACAGGACAATGTGACAGAGAACCCTCACATTTCCATCAGGACGAGGGACTTCAAATTAGGAGATATGTGTCCTGGTATTAGCTGTGCTGCTGTGTGTGACTGGGACAACTCATTTGTCTGCTCTGAGATTCAATCTCTTTCCTCATTGCATTAGAACTGGACCTGGCATTAGCCAGATCCTGTCCAGCTCTAAATGAACTCATTTTTTAAAAAATTCATTAAAAAAAAAAATTAGATTGAGTGTGGTGGGTCATGCTTGTACACATACTTATAGTTCCAGCTACTGGGAAGCCTGAGGCAGAAAGATCACCTGAGGCCCACAGGTCGAAGGCTGTGGTGCGTTGTGTCACTGCACTCCAGCCTGGGTGACAGAGTGAGACTCCTACTCAAAAATAAAAAATAGGCCGGGCTCGGTGGCTCAGCCTGTAAACCCAGCACTTTGGGAGGACAAGGTGAGTGGATTGCCTGAGCCCTCAGGTTCGAGACCCGCCCGGGCAACTTGGTGAGACCTCATCTCTACAATAAATAGCACGCCTGTAGTTCTGGCTACTTGGAAGGCTGAGGCGGAAGGATCGCCGGACCCCAGCAGGTCGAGGCTGTGGAGGCCGGGAGCGTGCCACTGCACTCCAGTCTGGGCGATGGAGTGAGACTCCAACTAAATAACTTTTAAAAATTTAAAAAAAATTTTTAAAAGTTTGTTTGTTTATTCATTTAACAGACATGAATTGATCCCCAGTTTTATGTAAGACACCGTGTGAAGGGTTGGGATAGTAAGATTCTTTTTTGTTTTGTTTTGTTTTTGAGTCCAGGTCTCACTGTTACTCAGGTTGGAGCGCAGTGGCAGGATCACAGCTCTCCACAGTCTCAACCTGTTGGGTTCAAGTGATCCTCCCTTCTCGGCCTTCTGGGACTGTTGCTGAGACTACAGTCACAGGCACACACCACCAATCCCAGCTATTTTGTTTTTGTTTCTATTTTGTTTTGTTTTTGCAGAGACAAGGTCTCACTATGTTGCCCAGACTTGTCTTGAGCTACTGGCTTCAAGTGATCCTCCTGCCATGGCTTCCCAATGTGCTGAGATCACAGGCATGAGACACTGTGCCCAGCTAGACATCACTTGCCTGTGCAGTTGCCAACTTGAGGTTGTTAGAATGATGCTCTTTCAGAACTAAAAGGCTTATTTGTTAAGGGCAAGGTATTTAATAAATGTGTGTTCATTGATTTCTTGCTACGTGTGGAGGGCAGCCTCTAAGCTGGGCTCCAACGACCACCACCTCCTGGTGTTCACACCCTTTATAATCAATCCCTTTCTCTTGGGTGCGGATTAGATAGACTGACTCGCTTCTAACAAATACACAACTGCAGAAGTGATAGCTGTCACTTTTGAGATTAGGTTACAACAAGACCTTTGAATTGTTCTCTCTTTCTCTCTCTTTGCTCTAAGGGAGGCTGGCTTCCATGTTGTGGCAGCCATGTTGGCGACTGACATGTTGGTGTCTTCCATACTGGTGGCTGCAATGTTGTGACTGCCATATTGTGACTGCCATATTGTGACTGCCATATTGTGACAAACATAGTGGCCACACTATAGAAAGACCCACATGACAGGGAACCGATGTCTCCAGACAACATCTAACAAGGACCTGAGTTCTGACAGCAGTCACAGGAGTGACCCTGGAAGTGGATTCTTCCCCAGTGTAACCTCAAGAGGACTAGGCGACCAATGGACACTCCACGGCAGTATCACCAGAGACTCTAAGCTGTGCCCAGATTTCTGACCCACAGAAACTGAGATAGCAAAAGTTTATTGTTTTAAACTGACAAATTTTAGGGTAATTTGCTACATACCAATAGATAATGGATATGCTATGTATAAAAAAAATACTGAGTTAGATCATTTAAAATGCATATAATCTAAAGAAGAGATACCATAAATACACCAACAGCTATTATAGTACGGTTGTGATAGTAAGAATAACCGATTTCTAGAGAGAGTTTACAGTGTGTCCCCAACTGAAATATATATGTACTCATTCATTCCTCACAACAAAACTGTGGCTGCATGACATGACTCTCCATTTTACAGCTAAAATGGAAAGGTAGAGTCATTGCCCAAGGCCACATAGCAAGTAAAGGGCATCAATGGTTGATCCAGGGTTTACACCCAGTTTCCAGATGACTTTTTTGTTACTACCAAGTTGCATGGAACCCACCAATGAGACAAAAGGAGGATTAGGAAACGACAAGACCTTCAAAAGGCGTGATCACCTCCAGTTCGTGGGCTAAGAACAGGATTTTATGGAGAGGGTGAATTGGAGATGGGTAGAATTAAGGGTTTTTTGTTTTGATGTTTGTTTTTCTTAAGATACAGGGTCTTGTTCTGTTGCTCAAGTTGGAGTGCAGTGGCAGGATCATAGCTCACTGTAGCCTTGAATTCCTCGCCTCTTAGGTTGGCCTCCCAAAGTGTTAGGATTACAGATGTGAGCCTCCACGTCTGGCAAGAGTTAACCAAGTTTAGTGAGATGGAAACATGGCCTCATAAACAGAGTTCCCTGTGGAGAGGATTGCAGAGGAAGCCCAAAGAAAGGGATGATGGACGTGAGATGGATCCTAATGCAATCTGTTTGTCCGGAGGCCATCTGTCACCAGGCCTAGGAGGAACGGGGCACAGAAAGGCTTGATTGATTATCCTGGGACAAAGTTAGGCAAGAGAGTCTCACCAGTGGGAGAGCCGTTTTTAGGTGGGGTTGTCACCTGACTTGTCCTGGCCTCTCCCTAATTTTTTTTCTCCGAAGTCTTGCTTTCCTAACTTCTATTCTCTGCTTTTATTTGTAGGGGGAAGGGGAGACTGGGTTATTGTCTCACTCTGTTGCCCACACTTGAGCACAATTACATGATCATGGCTCACCCCAGCCTTGACCTTCTGGGCGCAGGTCCTTCTGCCTCAGTCTACCGAGTATTTATTTATTTATTTACAGGTGCACACCACCACACCTGGCTTATTTTCTTAAAGTTATTTTTTATAGAGATGAGGTCTCACTATGTTGCCCAGGTTAGTCTTGAAATCTCAGGACTCAGCTAATGCTCTTGCTTCAACCTCCCAAAGTACTGGGATTACAGACTTGAATCACCGCCTGGCCTTTTCTTCTGAATTCTACTCCATGGTCATCCTATTTGCTGTTCAAGGTGAGTCCATCTCCTCACTGAATGTTTCCATTCCTATAACCCCTGGATGGCATCAAATAAAATAGAAAAATACCCAAAATTCCACGTAGGGTGCAAAAAGGTGATATCTGGGCGTATTAATACCTGTCAGATGCCCCATCAAATCAGTCATTTCTCATATCTGGAGATTTCCTAAAGGGAGCCATGAGTTACCAGCTATATTCACGTGTTACTCAACTAATGCAATTGCTAGAATTTTCCAGAAACCTCCACTTTATATTTTGCTTATTTTCTATCATTATCACTCAAACTGCCACTGACATTCCTCCATTCCTCTGGCAACCTTTTCTTTCTGTGCTGGTGCCAGCACTGTGGAAACATGGTAGACTGTTGAATCCACCTTTCCCCAGGATAGAACAATCACAATTCTCAGAGGCAGACAGCAGGATGAGGGGAGGCTATAGCCTCCCCTTTTCCTGCCGGTTGAGGGCTGCCAACTGGAGGGGTCTCAGGACTCTCACTCCAGTCAACAATCTTGACTCTCAAGTGCTCAACTCAGACACGAAGTCTCAGTTTCACAGGTGTTAAACTTGCATAGTGTTCCAGCTGGGGGTGTCGGGAGCTCTGGACAACCCAGTATGCCTGCACCTCTGCATGAAAGTGTGCCCCAGTTCCCCAGGGCTCCCTCATCCTGTAGTCACCACGCCAGACCCAGGTTCTCTCTCAGATCTCCCTGCCACATTGTCTCTGGCCAACTGTTGTAGCCTCTTAACTGGTCTCCTTGCCCTCTTTCCCACCTCTAATTCCTTTGTTATTATTATTATTATTACTATTTTGTAGAGTTGGGATCTCACTGTGTTGTCCAGGCAGGTCTCAGACTCCTTGGTCTCAAGTGATCCTCCTGTCTCAGCCTCCCAAAGTTCTGGTATTACAGGTGTGAATCACCCTGCCTGGCCTCCACCTCTAACTCCATTTAGTAGACAGAATGATCTTGTAAAACAATTAATATACTGTTTTTTTAAATTAAAAACAAAGCCTAAATATAGTTTTTAAAAAGTCAAGCTCAAAAGTGAGGGTAACGGCAAGTAATCCCCCTGCTAAGGCAGTCCTTTGTTCCCCAAGATGTCTTCCTAGGCACCCACATTTACCAGTTGACTGAATATTTTTCAGAAATAGTTTGTGTATATACCCATGTGTATAAGATACATGCATATACATTTTTGATCTTTTAAAAATTCTATTCATGAATGCTTTTAATATATAGGCCTGATCATAATATACAACAAAAGGTCTTCATTAACCTGAAGTTAATGTCCAAAATTTTTCACATGAACTTCAAGCTCTAGTGTAATCTGGTCTCTCCTTGCTGGTGCAAACTTGTCTCATTCTCCTCTTTATTTTCTGCTTTTTACACTGGGCTTATATTAGATCCTCAGCTTCTTTTTAAAATTTTATTTATTTATTTATTTATTTATTTATTTATTTATTTTTGAGACGGGGTCCTGCTCTGTTGTCCAGGCTGGAGTGCAGCGGCACAGTCATAGGTCACTGCAGCCTCGAACTTCCGGCCTTAAGTGATCCTTCTGCCTCTGTCTTCCAAAGTACTGAAATTACAGGCCTGAACCACCACGCCTGACCTAGGTCCGCAGACTTCTAATTTTACCACCTCAGGTTCTTTGACCAGAGTATTTTCTCTTTGACATGGAAACGGTGGTTTTCTCTTCAATATGTATCTCAACTCTGCTCAATGGCCGAATGTTGGATGAATTGACCACCCTGGGGCCCAAGGGTACACAAAGCTCATTCTCCTTACTGTAGTGATTAGTTCAGACATCCCCTGGTTAGAAGATGATCTGGGGGTGGCTTAATCAGCAATAAAAGGTGATTCTCTCTGAACATAAACAAGCAGGCTCTAGCTGTTGCTGGTAAACATTATCATGATGGAGACCATGAGACTGAACCCAGCATATAATCTGGAAGGACCATCAGAGTCTGAGAAACAAAGCCAAAACCTTGACAAGTTGTGCCTGATGCGGCCATGCTCCCAGTCACCAACACACACTGTTTCATGTTTTGAGCAAACTTGCACTGAGCCTTCTATGATTCTCAGACAACTTACAACACCCGGATATGCTCCTCCTTTCTTGTATCTGGCTAAAGCTCACCCAGTCTCCAAGCCTCTGAAATCTTACTTCTTTGGAAAAGTAATTACTCTCTGACTTCCCCAGACTGGTTTGGGTCTTTTTTTTTTTTAATCTGTTTTTCTTGTATTGAGATCTTTTTCTTCTGCATACTTGTCACAGTTTTAATGAATAATTATGTTTAATGTTTCTTCCCCAGTGAACTGTAGATAGCCTAGTTTGCGGCTTAGCCTCAGGTTCTAGCATGTTCCTCCCACTTAACTGCTCCATATCTATGTGTTGGATGAAAAAGTGAATGAATGGTAGACTTCATCATTAATACCTTGATCTTTCACAATGAAATAAAAGTTGCCCATGTTATCATAGATGGAACTAATGTTTTTTAAAAATCTTTGGTCCAATTCAGGCAAAATGTTCTTAGTGTTCAAGTATTAGACCTGCTGAAATCCAGTTTCCATCATTGACTCTCTTTGGAGAGGCTATGTGGGTGATGGCTAAGGACACCATTCCAGGCAGGGCAGATTCCTGGATTAGAAACCTTATATTCCTGGATCTTCCCTATACTGAGCTGCTGGTTTGGGGCAAGTTACTGAACTCCTTCAAACTTCAGTTTCCTTCTTGTAGGTAGGCCACTGGAGCTCATGTTTATAATCCCAGCATTTTAGGAGGCTGAGGCAGGAGAATCACTTGAAGCAAGGAGTTTGAGACCAGCCTGGGCAACATCTTAAAAAAATTAAAAATTAGCTGGGCATGCACCTGTAGTCCCAGCTACTCAGGAGGCTGAGGCAGGAGGATCGCTTAAGCCCCAGAAGTTCAAGGTTGCAGTGAGCTGTGATTGCCACTACACCACAGACTGGGTGACAGAGTGAAACTTTGTCTCTAAATCAGTCAATTAATTAATTTAATTAAAAACAAAAGTGTGGATTATGGTGGTATCTGCTTCATGGGTTAATGTCCTCATATTGTCCTTAAATTATGTGACTTACGTATTGTGCTTATCTCAACAATAAGTACTCACATGCAGGATTTTTTATCAGGTGGTAAATAATAAATATATTACATGATAATACTGAACCCATTAAGTTACTAGATAGGATTTAAAAAGTTGGACCTCAGGTCTTCGGTTGTAAAATGAGCTTTCTTTTGCCTCCACTCTGGGCTTTGAGAGGATTTACTTATGAATGATTTAACACACAGAGACTTGACCAAACGTTGGATGTTTGATTGTTTCTGCTTGATTCCAATTCTTATGTTACCCCATGATTTGGAACAACTACTTTTCTTCAAAAAAGAAAGTGGATTTAAAGGAGTATGTATATTGATTTATTGTTGGTTGCTGAAATGTAAATAACCCTGTATGTGTTACTCACTGAGGAAGGACAGTGCTTTTCATAATGGACAAAATAGCCTTGTTTCATGTTAATAACCTGCTTGTGGTCAGACCAGTCATGGGATGCCTGAAATGCAGAATACCTGCGATTGTCATTTGCATATCAATGGGCAGACAAGTCTGGTGCTATCACATGGCACTGCCATTTCCCTAACTTGGGGACTGCATTGGGTCTACATGCAAAACACACGTCTTTCTCTTTCATAGGGACATGCGTGTCCTTAGTATAGGCAACAGTCGCTGAGGCGGTAACGCAGCTTACCCATTGTATATTTGTAGAAACTGAAGGGTAAGGAAGCAGTTTCTCATTCCCAGAATCACGTGGACACTTTTTCTTTTACAGAAGTATGCTATGAACAATCATTCTGGGTTTCAAAGTTGAATGCATTAGATGAAGCCAGCTTAAATACTAAAACAAAAAACAAACAAAAAAACCCAGCGTTGCAAATGCCGCGTGCCCTCACTTACAAGCAGGTGCTCAGCTAAGGGTCTGCAAAGCCACAGAGAATGGTATTATGGGACCTTGAGGACTCAGAAGGGGGAGGTGGGAAGGGGGGTAGGGATGAAAAATCACCCATCGGGTGTGTACAAGTGGGAGTGGATGGGACACTTATGTCAAGACTTTACCAGTATACAGTGCTTTCATGTGACCAAAACCCATGTGTACCTCTAAAGTTATTGAAATTAAACAAGCAACAACAATAACAAAAGAGCAACATTGCTGACACAGGAACCTCTGACTGTAAAATCCAGTGGGGAAAACAAAACCCCAGAACTGTTTCCTCTGCTTTTTGCCTCATTCCCACTCATGCATGGCCCAGAGTTAGAAATAGTCCTTTGATTTTACAGACTTGGAAGTACAAGAGGTTAACCTCTCCCCCAGGTGCCACAGAGGGAACCGAGGCAGAATGCATCTGTGAGATTCTAGACCCACACCCAGGGTAGCCAGGATGTGAGACGGCCCACCAGGTGGTCATCTCTAGTCCTCTCTGACCAGCCCTGGCCTCACGCTTTTCAATAATCTTTTTAGGTTACCTTAACCGCCACTGCAGCCTTAAGTAGCAGTTTTGCCAGACAGCCATGATCTGGGCATGGATTTAGGACTGAGGCCATGTCCCAGGGAAGGTGAAGCAGGGAAACAATTTCAGAACCTTATCATGTGACCTGTAACCGCACTCCACACCGGAGAGAAGCGATTTGGGTAAATAGTCACATGCTCCTGGGTATCTTAAGATTGAAAATCAGTTATCAATGTCATAATCATCCTTGGAAAAGCTGTGAGGAACACATACTCATACCCACATCCACACGTACACAAACACACACATGAAACAATAGCCATACTTGTTATCCACTGGACTCTCTTCTGGATTCTACAGGGGGTGCCCCAAAAATGTATATGCAATTTAAGTATGATGTTTGCTCAAAAGATGGCATTAATCAAATGAATGCTAGTGTCACCATGTGACAGGCAAGACAGTCAAAGAAAATGGCAGGAACACAGTTGAGCAAATGTCATCCTACACTTGGCTACCATAAATTCATTCAACTTTGAAAGGTAATACATGACTAACATCTCTTAAAACATTTGAGAATTAATTCATCAAGTTCTCTTCTAAACAGTACAATGAGAAACATACTATTAGTATCTAATTCCTGTGTCAAGAAACTGAGGCAGGGAGAGGTCCAGTAACTTTCCCATGGCAGGAGCATATATGTAGAAAGCACATGTCTGTGTGTATTATCTTATTTAATTCTCACGATTGCGCAAGGGGGGAGTTGTTCTGGTGCTCATTTCAGAGCAACGGTATCTAAGACAGACAAAAGTTAGGTGCTTTGTCCTAAGTCATACATTAAGCAAGCAGGAGAGCAGGGATTTGAACTCCTGAACTTTTGTGATTGACCATTCATCAGTCGTGTCTCTAGATGGGAAAACTCCTCCTCTGGGCCCCTGGGAGCACGGTATAGACCCCCATGCTGTACTGGAAGTCAAAGACTTGAAGTAAACTACTACTGAGTTTCCTCTCCCTCTGTCAAGCCTCAGGATCTTTCTAGTCTCTCCTCCTCATATTTCACTGCCTCCGACCCATGCCTTCCTTCCCAGGGCTCCAATCTTTATGAACTAGCCAGGGATTGTAGGCAGAGGGCCAGTCTGAGAACCTACTGCATAACCACACATCCTGGGAGCAAATGAGTTAATGTGTTCCAGATACTTCCATATTTTTGGCATAGAATCAAACCCATATAATCACGGCTTATTATCCTTCACAGGCAACAATCATTCTTTTATTCGTTTAGTAAACATTGAATGGCTATGACGGTCCGGGTACTGTGCTGGCCGACATTAGCAATTGTGGCAGAAGTTCTAAAAACTCAAGGCTTGTTCATTCACAGGTGTGACTTAATGGCAGGAGCCTTCTGTGTGGTGGCAAGTGGTGCTTTGGCCTGTCTCACGTCTCGTTAACTCAACGGTCATCGACTCTGCTTATCTTGACGGCTGGTCTCGCTGGCACCATCTCTGGAAAAGTGACAGGGTTTAATTCCATTCTGAAAAAGAAGAAGAAAATGGCTCTTCTGAGGTTAGGTTTTTTTCCCCCCAAAATCTAGAGGATGCCATTTTTCTGAATGGGAACAGAAAATTCATGAAATGGAACAAAACTGACCTGAAATTCAGCCTACCAAGAGCTTGCATTCCTCTTCATGATGGAATGGGGACAATGTCTTCAAAATTCTGATGAATATTTTACTGGTTGGTTGACTGAAATAACCAGGTGTTTGTTGTGTGGTTTCTGGCCCCTCAGCAAACTCACTTCTGTGAGCAGGGCTTGACGCTGCCACACTGCTAGGCATTTTGCTTTTGCTTTATTCTACTAGAACCTTGTATCTATCTCTTCTACGAGATGACATCACCTGCAAGCACTATATCGAAGGTCCTCTCTGACTTCAGAACAATTGACGGTGACATGAACAAGCCAGGGCACTCAAGGCTGACCCAGGCGGACTTTCAGATCTAATGAAGACGCTGTCAGGCCTCATCTGGGTCTCACTAATGAGACTCTGATTGAATTTGCCATCTTTAGACTATCAGAGGGCTTGGGGGCCAGTGCGCGATGTCCCTTATTTTTCTGCACAGAAAGGCTGGATTGTGAGAGGCAGCCTTTGTGCGTCGTGAGTCATCAGACAGAAGGTGTGAGGTGGTGGTCCCCCAGTTATCCCCAAAAGGTCACTTCGTCTTCTTCTGCTTTCTTTTTTTCCATCTGTGAATGCCTGATCGCCCACACTGGGCTCCTGAGGAAAAATGCTGGCAAGATCACCATGCGAGGTGTGTCATCTTGAGAAGCTTTGATCCCGTTTCGCTAGAGAGAGTGTCACCTTGCAGTGGCAATTCCACAGCAAGATGTCTGGGAACAAGCGCTTGCCAAGGAAGTACCTGATCTGAAGGGACCACTCCTGATACTTTGTGAATTTGGAGATGACTTCTGGCAGGGGCTCGTCAGGCCTGGAATTCTCAGAGGGAAAAGCTGAAATCACAAGAACACTATAGGGTTCAAATGAAACACCCCACCATTAAAAAAGGCAACTTCTCACTGTTTAGCTTCAGACTACGAATTGCCAAGAACACCTTAATGGTTTTGCTGTTCTGGCTTTGGAGGGACTTGGGTGCCCTGGGCAGCCTTTTCACATGCAGCTCATGGACAATGGTCAGCCTGTTCTGACTCAGGCTGTTCTGACTCAGTTGTCCTCTGTTTTGATCCAATTGCACCAGATCTCCCAGACCAGATAGGCTTTTATGGAGAACACAGAAACAGTTAGTATTTATTTTGGGGGTCACTAAAACTGTTCTGACAAATTCCTTCATAAAACCCCTGGGTGGAAATATGTTTGAAAATCTGAAATCAGAGAACAGTTTTGCTTCCAATTCCACAACTTTCAGTTCATATATATATATGTGTGTATATATATATATATATATATATATATATAATATCATATACATATCATATATGATAAGTATAGTTTATCCCTTTTTTCTTTCCTTTTATTTATTTTTAAAATAGAGATAGGCTTTCACCCTGTCACCCAGGCTGGAGTGCGGTGGCACAATCATGGCTCATTGTAGCTTCGACTTCCTGCTTTGACCTCCTTAGTAGCTGGGGCACAGGTATGTGCCTTCACACTCAGCTCAGCTTTTTTTTTTCTTTTTTGAGACAAGGTCTTTCTTTGTCACTCAGGATAGCGTGCAGAAGTGAAATCATACCTCACTGCAGCCTCCAACTTCTGAGCTCAGACAATCCTCCTATCTCCACCTCCCAAAATGCTGAGACCATAGGCATATGCCACCATGCCTGGCCCCAATTCCTGTGTTGTAAAATACTGGTTCAAAGCTCCTCATACATGCAAGTGAGACTCTTGTGTTTCTGGAAACCTTGTTCGCCCGCTCTCTAGTTCCTCCCCCCTCCGCCCTCTGGAAACAACTGCGTGAGACCTGTTGCCATCTCATGTGTGAATTTCCCTTTGGCAGCATCGCAGCTTTCAGAATATATCTGTTCCCCTGAGGGGACCACCAGATGCCCAGTGTATGACCTATATGCTTGTGCCCTTTGGCTTTGCCTGGGCTTGCCCAGGTGTCCTCCAAAAGTATAAACAGAGGCACTGCCCCTATGTGCCTCAGGGGGAAGGCGGCACTGCAAGCCAGTGACAAACCCAAACAAAAGCAGGAAACTCTGCTCCTTCCCCTAGAGTACAGAGGCTGAACGCCCTGACACTTGGTCGTGGTATCTGAACAATGAAGCTTCTCCAGGGAAAAAAAGACTAAAAGCGCCCTATTAGGAGAGCTGTGGCCCTTAGTCAACCTGTGTTACCCCATATGTTATTTTTCTTATTTTAACTTTTCTAACCAATCTTTTATTTATTTATTTATTTACTTTCAGACAGGGTCTCACTATATTGCCCAGGCTGGTCTTGAACTCCTGGACTCAAGCGATCCTCCCACCTCAATCTCCAAAAGTGCTGGGATTCCAGACATGACCCAGTGTGCCTGGTCCTGAGCATCCATTTTTAATGGCAATTTTCAAAGGGTTGCCTGGAGGATTATCATGAGTCTTTAGGAAGCGTGGCTGATTCTAGGGCCAGACCTCTCTTTTCCTTCAGGTTCCTTGTCAGACCTCTTTCATTATCTTGTTTTACTTTCTGAGAACTAGTCAGTCTTCAACAGAAGAAGCCCCACCATGTGCCTTTGTCTGACACTTGAGGAGTCTGGCAGAAACTTCACCACCTGGGGGACATCCTGAATGCTCTAGGACTCTTGGCTATGTCCACCTGGAAAGAAAGCATGGGTCCTTTAAGAAGCAAGGAGGAGTTGCCAGGCTACTTTGGGGGTCTGTTGTTATAAACTCAGAATGGACCTTCGTTTCATTAATAAAATGGAAACAAGGAGGAGTAACCTTCTGTATGGCTCCTCTCTCAAACAGGGCTTTCTTACACTTGCTAGAACATTCTTTCTCAAAGGTTGAAGAGAAAGGTAAACACTTGCCTGGGAAGTGTTGCTTTGACTCGCACGTTGAGGTTCGAGCTGTTCTCATAACATCCTGTTCTTCTCAACTGACTGTGATGTGGCAGATAGCAGGCCCTCCCCAGGCTGTGAACAGCTGAGCTCATTCTTCAGAAAGAGGCCGCTCCCTGGGACCACAGAGACAGGACACCGCGGCTTCCTCTCTTGTCACTTGACAGTTAAGCGTGGCTACACCAGGTTCTTGAGAGTGTACTTTCTGTCTTCTCTAAAATTAGGTCTTTCATTCCTTTGAGATATTTGGGAAACATAGACTTTCCTGGGGGCGCTGAGAGTATTCCTGATAGGAAAGGAAGTACAAAAAAATCACTTATTTAGGATAGGAGAAAGTTACTCTGGGGACTCCTGAACTACAGAATCAGGAAAGAAAGAATAGCTATTCGAGAAAGGATAAAACCTGATATCCAGAAAAGACATGGTAAGTCAAGTCACCCACCTTCTTGGGACTGGGATTTCCGACTTCTTTCTCACCTCTTTGGGTGCAAACTGGAGGAGGCGGAAATGGCTTTCCGTTCAATATATTTATTAGCTTCCAAATGATCTGGAGTTTAGAAATCACATCTATTGCCAAGACAAAGGTAATAAGGAATACAATCTCACTTCTGAGGTCAAGAAGCAGACCCCAAATTAGTTCATTCCATTTGGGGATCAGAAGGCACAAACATGTTAGGAATGACTTTGTGGGTCATTCCCCAAGGAGGACATTTCCCTTCTGTCTTCTCCACCAAGTTGCAAAGTCCCTGCTTTGCCGTCCCAGAGGTAGACAACTGTGAGGCCTGCCTCCTACGTGGTTTTTGTTAGGGACATGGTGTGTCCCGAGACTGGGCTTTTCACTGGGTAGTTCCAACACTGGCCTTATCTCTAGAATCAGGAAAATGCTTTAAAAAGAGTATAGAGATCCTTTGTCAGAAAAGACCTACTTCATTGGACTGGATAAGAACAAGGTCACCTATGGTTTCATGTAGGTGGGTCTTACAATCATCCAGGGAGTCGCTTCTCTAGCCTTCCCTCATAGGGATAGATGAAGTAATCAGAATCGCCACTCTTGCCCCTCATTCATTGGGATCTGAGGACATGATCCCAGGACAGGTCAGTCTTTAATAAGGGTCATAGGTAAGGGACAAAAGGTAGAGATAAGGATTTGGCAAGACTAGGCCACTGGGGACAACACTGAGGCACCCTACAGGAAGCTCTAATGTAGAGTGAGGAGGATTTCTGGGATGGTTTTCTGAGGGGATTTTTTTTTTTTGGCATGTTGGCAGTTCTTTATTCAAATAGAGTATTGACAATCAAAACTTCTTTCTGCATTCACTTACTTCCCCTTAGGTCCTCCAGGGACTAGTGGATTAGAAAAGCAAGAGTATGCTAGAGATATAAATAAAATAAGCAAACTTGAAAGTCATGTCTATGCTGTAGAAACCCTCCAGAAATTTCCTGAGTGGGTTTTGAAGACTGGTTTGTTAAACGACCCGAGGGGCAAAGCCCACTTTGCCTCCTTGGAATTCAACAAGAGCATTCTCTTTATCAGTTGGCTATATTGCCCACCATGTCTGTGTTATTCATTATGGCCAGAAATCACAGATAGGTATTAAGCCATTCTTTCCAAAGAGAGACGTGACACAGGGAATCTGAATGCAGAGCCTTTCGTGCAACACGCATGTAGGTGGTAGTCTTCTTTTACCCCCAGGAGAGCACACACATGCCCACTGACTCATTCAATCTTTTTTTTTGAGTCAGGGTCTTACTGTGTTACCCAGGCTGGTGTGGTGCGGTGGCATGATCACAGCTCACTGCATCCTCAATCTGCTTGGCTCAGGCAACCATTCCAACCTTCTGAGTAGCTGGGACCATGGGCATGGGCCTGGATTATTATTTTTTATTTTTTTGTAGAGACGAGGTCTCGCTGTGTTTCCTGGGCTGATCTGGAACTGCTGGGCTCAAACAATCCTCTCCCCTTGGCCTGTCAAAGTGCTGGAATTCATTTAATTGACTGTCGTACATTGAGCAGAATCAACACTAGTTGAGTGGTGGGAAGCAAGTAAGCCAAACTTGATCTTTGCCCACTAGTTGGTCACAGTTGCATGGGTACATAAGAAGTCATGGAGGAAAGAGAAGGATTCGCTGTCTCTGGGTGGGAAAAGGCATGCCAGAAGGTGATGCTGAACAAGGTGTTTAAAACTAAAAGACGATTCACCTGGGTAGTGGACACAGGCTTCTTAGACAGGGACACTACCTTGAACAAAGGCCTGGAATGGCCCAGTGTGTCTCAAGGAGGCTGTGTGATCAGCTGTCACTGTGTGAGAGGGAGGAGGGGTAGCGTGCGATTGGGAGGTCTGGCAGCTTTCAAATCACACAGGGCCTTGAGTGTCTCTGCTTCTGTTCTAAGGACAAGAACTTGGCACGATCCCGATACCTGAGCTCATGGATACGCAGTCCAAGACAACAGAGACTGCTTGGTTCAAGCCACAGCCGGGTGTGGATGGATGCTGGTTTTCATGACAAATGCACCTTGGGGTCAGGTTTGTAGGAGTCGGTCCTCTCAGATAAGCTAGGTAGAATAATATGGCAGCTCGCAACTTTTAGAGAACTGCTCTATTTTTTCCCATCAATGCAGAACACGTTTTGAAACGCCCCTTCTACCTTCAATTTTGAAATGCCTTAACTTGAGAGACCATTAGTCATGGAAGGTGTTTCCATAGCAAATGTGTGTGGGATGTTCCAGCTCTGTTGGCCGTGGTTCAAGGGAACTTATATCATTAAACTGGGACGAGGCCTGGCAGGACCGCTAGAAAATTCGTGGCACTGATCCCAAAGCACGAGGCCTCCATTTAAGGGCAAGATAAAGGAAGGGCAAAGACCCGGAGGAGAAATGCTGGAAAGAAAACAAGGCACAAAGGGAGGATAAAAATGGAAATCGCAGTTCAGTGTGAATAATAGGAATGCAAATGGCGCTGCTAAAATAGGAAGGAACATTACTTTTCAAAAAGGCAAAGCAAAGGAAAATTGTAGTAGCAAAAGCATTCTGCATGGTAAGATTGTACACTGTGTCTGCCTCTCTCAAGCAAAACCACCTACTCTAATTTTTCCCAGCTCGATGCCGTGAAGTTGGTGAGTCATTTTATAAAGGTTTACTACAAAACCCCCATCTGCATACTTTTTTTTATAATACATTTGGATTAAATGTTCCCTTTCCCAGCAGCTGCCTACTAATGGTCCCGTTTTATAGCCAGCATTTGTCACCTGGGCTAGGAAGTCATACACTTAAAAAAAAATCAATACGTTTATGGAATGAGTGCTAGGGTTTATTGCTAAGTCAAAAATAAAGTCATGGTGGAAAAAAGTGTGTAGGGTACGCAACGATTTACCTAAGGACCTGATGCAAATTTGCTGATACTTTAAACATCTCAGGAAGAGATGATTTCTGGGGAAGTGAGGCGGAAGGGACAGGATTAGAGGCGAGAGGTGTCTGAATCTATTTTGGTTTGGTTTTGAATTCAAAAGCATAAATGTTTAACATGATGATAAAAGAGTAATCATATAACCAAGCAAGCTCTGAAAGTTGAAGTGAAATGCCACAAATAAATATGAATCTAAAATGAACGGCAGAATCACTGAGAGGTGTCATCTCAAGTGACACAGTCTGTAGATACACCCCAAGAAAAAGAATTGCCAAAATAACACTTAAACTGCTTTCTCTAATATTGATCATGGAGAGTATTGTTATTGTCTTGGTTTAGTTTCTCTTTCTTTCCTTTCCTCTCTTTCCCTTCCTTCCCTCCCTTCCTTCCTCCC
>NW_007245102.1:249821-270881 GCF_000164805.1 Carlito syrichta
TTCCCTCCCTCCCTCCCTCTCTTTCTCTCCCTCATTCTATGGGATCAAGCAAGTGAAAAGGTGTTGGTGTTGGGAATTAGGATTTTTTGTATACAGAAGAACGGTAATTCAGATTTAAGATCACAGCGATTAAGTAGAAATTTTATAGCCTTGAATTTATATTGTGATTATTGATAGACACTGTGATATATTGTAATAGAAAACATGCAGATTCCCTAGCTTTATTCACAGAAAAGACTTAGAAGTAATGACCAGGTGGGTGACATGAATGTCCCTATGTTCATCTCCTGCGTTCAAGACCTAGTGCCCAGCGGTCTCTCAGTGCTGTTCCCCACTCAAAGGAAACTGGGCTCCTTGACAGACAACTGGTCCCAGAGCTAGGGCAGAAACTGTACAACAGGAATCCAGAGTGACTTATTATACCCAAAGCAGGACAGCTGGTCATGACTTTGGGGTTCTGACTGAAATACTTTGGAATCAATAGGAAAGGCTTTTTCTGGGCAAAGATGAGACAATCTGAGCCTCAATAAAATAATAACTGCGATGAGTGAAAACATATCAATTAGACACTGGGCCTGGTTCATACCCGTAATTCCAGTACATTGGGAGGCTGAGATGGGAGGATCTCTTGAGGCCAGGAGTACGAGACCAGCCTGGACAACATAGTCAGGTCCTGTATCTGAAAAAAAAAAAATATATATATATATATATATATGTATGTGTATATATATATCAATTATGTTTAATCCTATAGTGATATTAACACACACACGCACACGCGTGCACACACACACACACACACACACACACACACACACATGCATATACACATATACAGACAGTCCCCTCTTCATCAAAAAAAAAAAACACCCCCAACATTCTAGGTCCCTTGGTTATCTTTGGAGGATGCCAGATAACCAACTCATAAATTTAAAAAGTAGTAAGATGAAGGGAAAAAAATCAAACATTTTTCCTCTCTGTTCTACACACACTATACACTAGGCAACCAAATACCTCTTGATTTAAATCAGTTAAATTAAAATGAAATTATTAGACAGACAGGAAAATATAAACACCAATTGAATGGTTAGCAATATTATGTATTTACTATTAATTACCTTTAGTTATGATAATAAAATCTGGTTAGATTTTAAAAAAAGTTCTTATCTCTGATATATGTATACATAATTGTACTTTGATATACATATACATATATATACCGGGGCACCAAAAAGAAATACGCATTTTAAGAGATATTCACTGAAATCAGAAGTGTCTGGACGATGATGGTGATCACTTTGAGAACCTTTTGTAATTGCAAAGTCAAACATGACTTGTATCCATCTTTTGTTTCTGGTATATTTTAAGTATTATAATTTTAATACAGTTTTTTCCTTTCTTAAAATGTGCATACCTTTTTTGGTACCCATTGTGTATATCACACACATGCAGACACACACACACACACAAATACATACACACAAACACACTCACACACACACACACGAATGAAGATAAAATGTTGTGATATTTTGCTTTTGTTTCAAAATAATCCAGTGGTATGGGGAGAGGGCAATTAAATAAGGGCATAAATTAAACGGGATTGACCAAAAGTTGATAATTATTGAAGCAGAGTGCATGGGGTTTATTATATTAGTATTTTTGTGTATATTTGAGATCTTCCATAGAGAGTTTGAAATTAATCGATTACTTTGTGTATCTCTCCTTCCCTGTAGCCCGATCATTCTGCTTTCTGGTGCATTTTTTTATTCACTTGTCAAGTGCTTGGGAGATGTTTGCTAAGGATCATGAGTTTTCAGACTTGAGCATCTGATGTCTGGAGTTCTACAACACGCTCCAGTCTCACAGTGGAAGATAGTGTCCCCCTTATCTGGGGGCAATACTTCTTTGAACCACAAGAAAGCAAAGTTTCCAACGCAATTGCTCAGGAAAATTGGCATGATGCGGTCTCATGACTGATTAAAGTCTCAACTACAGGAAGACTCAATCGCTAATTATTTTACCATGAAACAGTTGAGCTCATGATGGTCTTTGTTCAGAAAATAGTCATAGTTTTTACCAACAAAACTCGTGCTTCAATTCATTGAATTAAGTCACTCTGGGACATTTGCTGTCATTCAGAAGGTTTTAATGTGTATGATCTTTCATTGAAAGAGTACATGTTCTGCATTTATTTTTATGATATTTCCCCTCCATTTATTTTTTCTGATACAATAATTCAGATCTCTGACCTTCTGCATTGATTCTATAATTGTGGTTTTTTTCCCCTTCTTTTTTTCCATCTTTATTATTTTAATCTGATTTCTAGGCAATTTCTATTTTTGCTTTGTAGATATAGTATCTATCTATGGTTCTCCAAAAGTGTAACTTTTAAAAAGTTTTCTTATGATCTCTGAATTATCTCTGTCTCCTCCAAGTTCTGCTTGTTTATCCATTATTGTTTTCTGTCTTTGTCTTCCATGTCAGCGGTTTCTTTTAATATCTGGTGATCTTTGGCTGACTATTCCCACTTAAGAATGGTTCTCTAAGCACTATTCATGATAGCAAAAACATGGAACCCACCTAGGTGTCCATAGAGGTGGACAAGAAACACAGTCATAAAGAAGAATGAAATAATGTCCTTTACAGCAAGCAACATGGATGCAGCTGGAGGACATGACTCTAAGTGAATTAACACTGAAACAGAAAACCCCATACTGTATGCGCTCACTTATAAGTGTGAGCTAAACCTAAAAATGGGAACAAGAGACACTGGAAACTCCCAAAAAGGTGGGGACTTCAAGGGTTGAAAAACTACCTGTGAGTTCCATGCTCACTATTTGGGTGACGGGTTCCGTAGAAGCCCAAACCTCACCATCATGAAATAAAACCACTGAACAAACCTGAACATGTACCCCTTGAGTTTAAGGTAAAAAAAAAGAAAAATTATGCTCTAAATTGTTGAGAGCTCTGTATATGAGGCTCGAGTGACTGCTGAGCTTCCTGGAAATTAAGAGTAGAAGCAGTTATTCACTGGGGGCTTCTGAGGGTGATATTGATATGGTGTGGGTGCCATTGCTTCTCTTGGACAGGATGGCTTCCTTTAAGAGGACTTCTCCAGTCTCCTGTCCTGGGTGAGCTGGACATAATAATCCTGCTACCAGGTTTGGAGAGACCCGAGGGTTCTTAAAAGTGACCATTCACTTAATCTATCAGCTGGCCTTCATGTCCCTGGAGCTCAGAGCTTCTCGAACAGACTTTCTTCAAAATTGTTACTTCCCTGTCATCTCGGGTAAGTTAGAAGTAACACTTAGCTATTGGTATAGGGGGAGGATGTTTGGGGGATTGGATTGCTTTTTAATTTTCACTTAAATTTCTTTTTTCAAGATGGAATTTTGCTTTGCTGCCCAGGCTAGAGTGCAGTGGCCATTCACAGGCACAATCACAGCTCACTTGGCCTCAAACTCCTGGCCTCAAAGGAGCCTCAGACCGGCTGAGTAGCTGAGACCACAGGAGCATGGTGCTGTGCCTGGCTTGATTGTTTTATTCATATTTCCTTCTAAGAGTGAGAGTTCACTGTTCTGTCCCACTCTTCACCCTCACCTTTAGATACTGGACCCCCAATTCCTAAATTATACTGGGTTTCTTCTGCACACATCTTTCTTCCTGGCAGCAGCATCTCTTCTGGCATCAAGCTTAGCCTTTTCTGGTCCATTAGAGCAGGTACCACTTTTCCAGATACTTGCTTCCCCCTCCTCCTTCTCCTTCTCTTCCTCTTCCTCCTCTCTCCCTTCCTCTCCTCCTCTTCTTCCTAATCCTTCTCCTCCTCCTTTAAACCTTGCTTGCTATCATTCCTTTCCTATTCTCTCTGCTCTTACTGATTTAGAATGAGTGTGTGTGTTTGTGTGTGTGTGCACAAATGCCTGAGCACATGCTTCATTTTCTTTTAAGTTTTTAGCAATAAAATAACATAAATATGTTTTAAAATAAAATAAATATGTGAACTTAGTCTATTAGGTTGAACCAGCAGTTTTTCTTTTAAATTCTTGAGCTGTGTCTCCAAATATAATTAGTTTGGACCCCAATTTCAGTTCATCAGCAGTGATATGTTCTCAGAAAACCAAATGAGGATTTCAAGTTTTTTTCATT
Source organism: Carlito syrichta (assembly GCF_000164805.1). NCBI lineage: Eukaryota > Metazoa > Chordata > Mammalia > Primates > Tarsiidae > Carlito > Carlito syrichta. The sequence continues at coordinate 253,971 of NW_007245102.1, forward strand.
TACTTATGGAATCATCTGGAATGTTAACACAAAATTATAATATTATGCACCAAAGATGATTTTTAAAAAAACTGAGTCAGAGTCTTACTCTGTCGTTCAAGTGGAGTGCAGTGGCATGATCACTGCTCACCACAACTTTGACCTCCTGGGCTCAGGTGATCCTCCTGCCTCAGCCTCCCTAGCAGCTGGGACTACAGGCATGTACCACCATGCCAGGCTATTTTTGGGGTTTTTTAAAAAAAATATAACAATGAGGTCTTGCTATGTTGTCTAAGATGGTCTAGAACTCCTGGGCTCAAGCAATCCTCTTACCTCGGCCTCCCAAAGTGCTGGGATTATAGGCATGAGCCACTGTGCTCAGTATAGTGAGTTAAACTTAATAACGTTTTATTTTATTTTATTTTCCCATGCTTCTTCTAGCCACTTTTTCCTTGGCTTCTTCATTCTGTAGGTATATACACTTGAATCACTTGCTGACATTTTAGTAGAGGTTGACTGATATGGGTGTTTATGCAGTGACTGTGGGGACAGGACAAGACATTCTGCTAGGAAAAGTTTTGAGCCGTTCTCAAGAGTGTCACTAGCTGTCTGTGACAATGAGGGGTCCATCTTGTTGGCCTCAGAGTTCACACTTGCCTGTCCTGGCCTGTGGGCAGTTGCTACTGCATTCTAGTTCTGCTTGGGCAGGAGTAGAGGTCTGACACCCTGGCCCTTCCGGAGCACTGCCTGGATCAACCACTGCAACAAGCATGCCTTGACCGCCTCTTGCCCGAGTTCCCATGATCACACTCCTCTCCAAACTGCCCCTTGCCTGTATCTTGTTCTCTGGTCTTGTTTTACCAAGAATTCAATCCTATCTACTTCAAAGCTTTGATGATGATCTCAAAACTCTGATGCTGACACACCCTTTTTTGTTTCCCAGTGTTGCTGTGGTGTATTGATGCTATCATCTCAGAGTAATTGGGGTGGGAGAGAACGTGTGTTCAGTCTGCCATTCTGCTTCTATTTCTGGATACACACACACACACACACACACACACACACACAATGTCCCTGCTGGCCAACTTGTCTACTATTGTTTATTGTTTCTAAAAGAAAATTTGATTTGCTCTTCCTTCCTCTGGTCTTGCCTTTTTTTCCCCTTCAAATCTGCTTATCCTTCTTTTTGTTTAGAATAATCCAGCCTGAAGGTAAAAGTCTGTCTTTTTAGCCAGCCACAGATAAAAACAACAACAAAATCCCAGCTCTGATATTCATTTACGATGTATACTCTGCCAAGTGGCGAAAATTCGTTTCCAGTATAGACGCCCCCGGCACTACAGGCATCTGTGAAGACATGGTAATATGAGGGCGAGCCAGAGGCCCACAATGGAAGCAGTGTTGTCCACAGCAGTTTGCTTTAAATGCACTTATCTTAAAAGGACTCTGAGTCTGCCTCCAGGGAGATGGAGACTTTCCCTTCTCACATTTTAAATTGGCAATCGCCTTGTTTTCTGGAACTGCGGAATTTCTTGCTCAAGGCTTTCATCCATACGAAGAAAATTCACATTTTATTAGAAAGTTGTGTTTTCTATAAAATATATGATTTTTTAAAGAGGTGTTTCTGTGCTCTTTAAGGTAAATAATTCTCATTTACTGGTGCCAACGATTGTTTCTACCATGAATTCCATCTCTGAAGCTATAATGCAAAACCTAAGAATGTAAATTAATTTATAAGATTTTATTTTTGGCATTTTCCTCATTAGGGTGAAGGGCAGGGCATACATTGCATGTAATAAACGCATGCCCTAAAGTATAGTTTACCTGAATTAGTGCAATGCTTTGAGATTGAAGAAATGGTGACTCTTTTATTTCAACCCCCTCTATAAGGCGACACATTCATAGTTCTGAAAGCATGGCCCCTGGAAATTCAGGGAAGTGGATCGATCAGTATGCAAACAACAGTATTTTTTAAAAAACAAAAACAATCTTAATGTGTTTGGTGGCTTTAGCAACTCGAAGTCTATATTCACTGGGAGTATGATTATTTATACCAACCTCTCAAGAGACGTCTGATTTCTAGGCTCTCAGCTGGACCATTTTTCCCTTTTCATAACACATATGATTCAAGTGCTAACACACATGTGATCCATGCCTACCATTACATGGTACTTGGTGCCACCTTTGCTATGCGTATTACCGCCATGACAGATGCCTCTGTCCCTGTGACATACGCTGAGTCTTATTTAGATTTGGGTGCAAATAATAAAAATGACAACGAAAGGACACAGGGTATTTTGCTGTTGCAAGAGACTTGCAAGGTTTCAGATTCCATGTTTTTCACTATTTCCATGAGGAAACACAGATCTAGAAAGATAAATGCCTGTTGAAAATTTCACAATTGGCCATCTCTAGCCAGCAGCCACAGAAAGGGCGGGCGTCACTGGTGGGCGGGGGAGGTATCCAGCTTCTGTCACTCTTGTTTCTGCTTCAAGTGCGAGCCAGATGATTCAAGTTAAAATGATGCCAAATTTCACAAAATCTAAAAATGTTCTTCACTCTAGAATGTGTATGACACATATCAAATTTCAGCTTCACTTTTGAAGAAATTTATACAAGTTCACTTTTTCACATTTTTTTCTTAATCAGTTATAGTTGAGCTTATGCTATTTCAGTATGTAAAATAATCTGAGTTTACCAACTTAAACTCCAAATAACCATAGTATAAAATGCTCACGATTATCACCTTGAGGAAAAAATATTTCCTACCAAAGACTAAGTATAATAATATAATAATTATTTGAAGTCCTTCAGAGAGTTTTGGTCCATTCAACTTGGGTTTTTGTGTCTAAACACTAAACTGTATTTTGTGTGTGTGTATAAAATCAAACAATCTCATAAGTACACAGCAATGTATCTTAAGGAATTGACTACTTTGTCTAAACATTTTTTTAGGGGTTCAAATAACGAAGAACAGATTTTTTTTTTTTGCTTCCTATATAACACTTGTAGTAGAAAGCTAGATTTCTATATAGTTGATACATTTTGCCTTAAGCATGCTTTTTTATTGTGTGTGTGTGTGTGTGAGTGAGAGAGAGAGAGAGAGAGAGAGAGAGAGAGAGAGAGAGAGAGAGAAAAGACAGGGACAGAGACAGAGAAAGACAGAAGGAGGGAAGGGGACAGGGAGGGAAGCAGGGAGACAGGGAGAAGGAGAAGGAAGGAGTATTTAAAGCAAGCCACTATGTCTTTGGTAAAATAATGCTTTAATAAAAAACATCAAGGACTCGCTACAACTTGTTTTGGAGGAAGGCTCATGGAGTCAGGGAGCTTGAGGTCGACTTTCTGCTTCGAACTCTTCCACACCTACTAGCTGATGTTGAGCGTGTTGTTTGCTTTCTCTGGGTCTTGGTTTCTCCATCTGTAAAATGAGAGAAATTTCATCTCAACACTCTTTTCTAACTCTAAAGTTTCATAATTCTCTGCCATAAAATGAGTATTCTTACTTCAGTGACCCCCACAAAACAAACAGTTGTCGTTTAGTCACCATCAGTGTCAGATTTGTGCCATTATTTCTTCTCTGAAAGCGTTCTATTGTTCAGGACACGGCCTATGTTTAGAAATAGATTTCTTTTTCTTCATCAACCTAGCAACCTTTATCTTTTTGGAAATTACTGGTGACTTTTTTGTTATTATAGCTACAATTTCAATTAGACCTTTTACCAAAATAAGTGCATTATATAATAAAGTCTTTTTAATAGATTGTTCACTCCAAGAAGAATATTATGAGCACGGGTTATACTCACCTATAAATTTCTGTATTTGATTATATGTCTTCATAGCAAGCAGGGATCATTTCTGTTTAATTCAGTTTACCCATAGAGATGTGCTCAGTGAAGAAAGAAATCTGGTTGAATAGGCCGACTGAGATAGTTCTGTGTTCAGTGCCATAAACTGGACTCATCCCAGAAGATGTCCATAAAGAACTCATGGGGGCCTGTAATCCCGGTACTTTGGGAGGTTGAAGCAGGAGGATTGCTTGAGCCCAGGAGTTCGAGACCAGCCTAGACAACATAGTGAGACTTCTCTACAAAAATTTTTTTAAAATTAGCCAAGCGTGGTGGTGCATGCCTGGTGTTCCAGCTACTCAGCAGACTGAGATGGGAGGATCACTTGAGCCCAGGAGGTCAAGACTGTGGTGAGTTGTGATCATGCCACTGTACTTCAGCCTTGGTGACAGAGTGAGACCCCCTCAAAAAAAAAAAACTCATGGAGCTCATTACAGTCCTTCTGAGTTCTCTGGGTTACAAAGGGGGACCCCCAGAAAAGGAATTTTATAAAAAATTGCGTATTTATTCTTACATGCTTAAACTTCAGTCACCTTCAAAGTACTCTCTCTTTGATATATTACACCAATCGAGACACTTTTTCCACCGCTCAAAACAATTTTTGAACTTACCAGTTTTGAGGCCTTTTAGTGCTTCTGCCATTTTTTATTTCACCTCTTCCACATCTGCAAAAGTTTCCCTTTGAGGAATTTTTTCATTAGGAGAAACACACAAAAAAAGTCAATAAGGGTGAGATTGAATGAATAGGGAGAGTGAGTAACAGAGCTCATGCCATATTTGGTCAGAAACTGCTGAACACAGTGTGGCGTGGGCAGGCACGTTGTCATGGTGGAGGAACCAGTCACCTATTTGCCACAACTAGGGATGTTTCTTCCACAAATCGTGACGCAACCCGCTCAAAACTTCCAGAAAAAAAACTTTGGTTGACTGTTTGACCCAGAGTAACAAATTCTGAGTGTACTACAAAGGGCCCACCCTCCCAAAAGATGATTCCTGCTTGTTTTATGTCCCCCCCATATATTGCTGATGGGCAGGCTCTTTCTTAGTGGGGTTTTCTCTTCTTGGAGGAGAGTTTTGCTACTTGCATTTGCAAAGAGAGGCTGTGTGTACACCAGGCCCCAGGAGCTCATCTGCGGTGCCTGCTGCCTCTGCCTTGCGAGCTTCCACAATTCTCCATATTGATCCTTAACCTCAATTTGCTGAAGTACTTGGCCAAGCCTTCTGACTCATCAGCCTCCTCAAGGACCCTGTGACTCACACCAACGAGCAGGAGAAGGGCAGAGTCAGGACACAACTAATGGGCACTGGATGTGCCAGCTGAGGCCATGGTCGCAAGCAGGGGCGGTGACCACACTCTGGTCTCTACAGGCTGCGGTGTCCTGCCCAAGTGATGTGGCAGCTTGATTAGATCAGAGATCTGAATTGTTTGCTGTTTTAATGTTCTCTCATGAATCATACCTGTGACAGTCGGAGCAGGGCTGCTTAGAAAAAGCAATACCAGTATGCTTGCTGGAAGAATTTGTAATAATTAGGGCTGGGTAGGGCTGGAAGAAAAAGAATCTAGATCATCCCTCCCTTCGTCCTTTTTTATTCCTTCCTTCCTTCCCCATCCCTCCCCTCTCCCCCATGCTCCCTTCCTCCCTCCCTCCTTCCCTTCTTTCCTTCCTTTCTTCCCTCGCTCCTTCCCACTGTCCCCTTCTCCCTCCCTCCTTCCTTCCCTCCCTTCTTCCCTTCCTACTTCCCTCCTTTCTTCCCTCCTTCCTTCCTTTTTTCTTTCCCTTCCACCCTCCTGTTCTCCCTTCCTTCCTCCCTCCCTCCCTCTCCCCTCTCTCTCCCTCCCTCTCTTTCCCATAGTCCCCTTCTTCCCTCCTCCTTCCCTCCCTCCCTCCCTCCCTCCCTCCCTCCTTCCTTCCTTTCCTCCTTCCTTTTCATCCTTGCACCTTTCTTTCTTCCTTCTCTCCCTCCTTCCTTCTCTCCCCCTTTCTTCCCTCCTCCCTTCCTTTTCTCCTTCCCTTCCATTCTCCTATTCTCCCCCCTTCCATCCTTCTTTCTCCCTTCCCTCACTCCTCCCTTCCTTCTCTCCCTCCCCCTTTCTTCCCTCCTTCCTTCCTTTTCTCCTTCCCTTCCACCCTCCCATTCTCCCTTCCTCCTTTCCTCCCTCTCCCCTCCCTCCTTTCTTCCTTTCTTTTTTTCCCCCTTCTTTCATTCTTTTCTTCCATTTGTTTCACAGAGAATCAGGGTGCTATAGTAAAAGTGCTTGGATTTTATCTATTTATTCATTTATTTGAGTTGAAGTCTCACTCTATCACCCAGGTTGGAGTAAGTGGCAGGATCATAGCTACTGTAGCCTTCACCTCACGTGATCCTTTCACCTCAGCCTCCCAAGGATCTGAGACTACAGGTGTGTGCCACCATGCCTGGCTAATTTATTTTTTATTTTTTGTAGAAATGAGGTCTCACTATGTTGCCCAAGTTAGTCTCAAACTACTGGACTCAAGCAATTTTCTCTCCTCAGCCTTCTAAAGTGCTGGGACTACAGATGTGAGCCACCATGCCAAGCTGAGCTTGGGTTTTAGAGCCAGGAAGTTATCATGTAGAAGCTTGACCTTCGCTGGATTGTCTTAAGTCACTTTAGCTTCTCTGATGCTCAGTTTTCTCATGTGGTAAAAGGCAGATAACAACGTCTACCTCACGGGGTTGTAGTAAGGCTTAAGTAATAGAACACCGTCAGCTACTACTTATTAAACTCCAAATGTGTGCACTATCTAATTTAACCTTCACGATGACATTGCAAGCAAATTGCATGGACAGGGTTTTACCACCTGCAGGTAGCATAAACCACAGGCGATAGAAACAGCTTGGTCCTCTCTGTGATGAGTCCTTTGAGTAATTGTTTACATATTTAATTGTCAGCTGGCGTTATTCACTGGCCCCCACAGTTGCTGCCAAAGTGAAATGGATCATTCCTTCACATACTCATTCAACATCTGTCCCTTGAGCATGGGTTATATGGGTGTCGTGTGTGACTCTGGGAAAAATGGAGACCAAAGGCCAAGACACACTTCCATTTGGTAAGAGTTACAGGTAAACAGACAGACGACTCTAACCCAGTGGGTTGAGTCCTTCAACAGCAGAAAATGTGGAATGCATTGTAGGAGGGGGCCCCCATTCCAATTTGTGGTCTTGGGAGGATTCCCCAGAGGAAATCACATCTAAATTGTGAGCGGCAGGTAAATAAATGGGAACGAGAGGCCCGAGTGCATTCTCAGGAACCACGTGTGCAGGATGCTAAGATAGGTGGGACTTTCACATGGAAGAGAAGCTCATTCTGGAATTTGGAGAGGCTGGTGGTGAGGGAGGAGGCTGGGAGAGCTGCTGAGTCTCAGGCAGGCAGAGACCAGCCCACAGAGCTGTCTAATCCCGGGCTACCTTGCAGCTATTAAGAGACCAGCATTTCTGCTCGCCTGGCTTTGGAGAAAAATCCTGTCATGCTTTTCCTTGGAGACTAGATGTGAGTGGCACATGCTCAGGGTCCTGACCCCTGAGCCTGTGTCTTCTCATGAGTTGTGCCCTTGGTCCTGAGAGAGATAAGGCTTGTCTTCCTCGTAACAAGGCGGGACGTTCTGGGTCAGTTGGCTGTCTCTAAATATCATCCCTGCCCACTCTGAGGAGAGCCCTCAACAATCTGGAAGGCCCTTTCAGCAGGTTTGGGAATCGAGGTCAGCCTCATCCAGAGGTCTCTCGGTCTCTCTGAATCTAAATGCCTCCTGGAAAATGTAGACAAGCCAGCCTCTGTGACATGGTAACCTAATTACCATTTCACTTTTCTTGGGAGTGGAGAAATAAATGATATCTAGATCAATAAGCCAGGTGAAAGGCTGATTCATTTATTGACTCATAGATAGTTTATCTTTGAGCTTGGGTTGCAGAAAGAGCTATCCCTCTAGCTAGGCTAGCCATAGAGAGCTGAGAAGTCTGAGGTGTGGCCAAGGTTTGGAAATGGGAACACAAACAGTCAGTTTGTGACAAATCCCTCTCTGTTCACCTTTGTTTAGTGTAGGTTGTTAAATGCTAGGGAACTCTGAATAAGGGGACTGTTTGCTTATATTGTCCAAACCCAGACTGTTTGAGAGCTAAATGAACAGTTATTTATTAGCATTTGGGGGGAGCAAGCATGAACTGGGGATATTATAGGCAAACCCAGATATATGGTGGCCCTCACCATGAGCTTTCTGCTGGGGATGATACCTCCTTGGTCAGTGGTGCCTGTGCTTGAGGGGAAATTCTGGGGCCAGGTCATTTCTGGCTTTTTTCTGTCATTTTTCTTTTCGTGCTCCCAAAAGCAATTTTTGGAACATTCTCTATTTTGTGAGATCCTCATGTTTCTGAGAGACAATACTAGCCATTTTAATATAAGACAATTGTTTCTATTTAAAGCAAAGGAATGGAGTGGTGAGAATGGAAAATCTTAAGAGAAAGATAATCCCAGAGAGGAAAAAGTCAACTGCAACTCCTTGTTCCTTATAAACCCTTTAATAATGATAACATAGAGGCTGAGACATCATTTTCTTTAAAGCGTTGGCCCAGAAATTGTTTAATATACATATTAGCTTCAAAGACACAAGACTACATGGAGAGGGGTGATGATCTTTGCTATTACTGTTGTTTCAGAGAGGTGATCAACAAAAAAGAAAATATCTCACATCCAACTAACAAACAAGATGCCAAGATGGCACTTTCTTGACTTACGAACTCTTTTCTTCTTTTAAAATTTTTATATTTTATGTTTTTTAAGAGTTATAGCTGTTTTCTTCTAAACATATTTCTTGGTTAAAAAATAATAATAGTAAGTCAAATGTCAGTCTGCTGTGAAGCCAACACCATTATCGTAGCAGCAGTATTTTTCTCTACCTTAAATGAAACAGGTGTTGGGAGAATTTGGAGACCAAGTGCTACTTTGATTTGGATTCCTCACCCAGTTTAAGAATAATAACAAGCTACCATTTTTGGCACTCACTCTGTAGCAGTGGTTCTCAATTCAGGATGTTTTTGCCTTCTGTGGACATTGAGCAGTGTCTGGAAACACTTTTTATGGTCCCAACTGGGCTTGAGATGCCATTGGCATTTAGTGGTTAGAGGCCAGGGATGTGGCTAAACATGCCACAGCGGGCAGGACAGCCCATCCCGCCCAAACGAATTAATAAGTTGGTTCCAAATGGCTATAGAACTGAAGCTAAGATACATACATGTATTTATTTATCCCACAATTATTTATTGAAAGCCTATGAGATGCTAGGTACTGTCATGCTCAGGATATAGCAGTGAACAAAATGGGAAAGCATTCTTCCTCTTTTTGGTTTGCATTTCGATAAGAGAGGTAACAAGCATCATACATAAGTAACTTATAGAGCATGTTAGACAGTTATAAGTGCCAGAGGGAAAGTAAATCTGGGAGGGAATATGGAACATCAGCAGGGAGCAGTGAGATAGAAACCCATACATCACAGCTGAGGCAGGAGGATCGCTTGAGGACAGGCGTTCGAGACCTGCCAAAGCAACCAAGTAAGACTTCATCTCTACAAAAAATAAAAAACAAAAAAATTTAGCAGGGCGTGGTATTGTGTGCTTCCCTGGAGGCTGAGGCAGGTGGATGGCTTAAACCCAGGAGATCGAAGTTATAGAGAGGTTGTAGCACTGGAAGATGGAGGGGGAGCACCCAGACTCACCGGGATTTCTTTCCTCCTCTTTGATTTTCCTTCCAGGGAGCATTTGCAAGTTCCTCTCCTCTTTCAGCCCTCTTTTTTTTTTTAATGAGTGAGTCTCACTCTGTTGTCCAGGTTGGAGTGCCATGGCACGCTCATGGCCACAGCAACCTCGACCTGTTGGGCTCAGGTGATCCTTCTGCCTCAGACTTCCAAGTAGCTGGAACCACAGGTGCATGCCACCAGGCCTGGCTAACTTTTTGATTTACTGTAGAGGCAAGGTCTCATCAAGTTGCCCGGGCTGGTCTCAAACCCCTGGACTCAGGCAATCCTCTTGCCTCCACCTCCCAAAGTGCAGAGATTATAGGCTGAGCCATCTTTGACAGGTGTCCTCCAGTTCCTCTTCCACCCTCAGATTTCTTTCCTTCCTAACAGTGGCTTGTACAGATTTTTCCTTTAGAGTAATCCCAAGGAGATGTAGCATCTTTTCCAACTTGCCGAGACACAATGTGATTTAGGTGTGAGTGGAAAGGGATGTGCTGCCTCAGGACCAACTCCAGTGAGTGGACCTCGCAGAGCCACATTGCTAGACTTGATGGGATCCGAGCGACCTTATGGGCGCCCTTAACATCCTCCATAGCTATATGAGCCCTAACTGTTCTCTTTCGTCCCCCTTTTAGCTCCATCTTTTCCTCTTGCCTGTGATTATTTTTCCAAAAGGCAACCTTGACCGTGATCTAGCCTCTAGCTTCTAGCCTCCCCTTCATCTTTTGCAGCAAAACCCATCCACACTCATGTTTTCCTGATGCCACATGATCTACCATGGCCTAACATTCCCCTGGAATGCCTCCCCCCCCCCCCCGCCCCATAGCATTGACCCTAGGAAGACCAGCTCACTCTGGAAGCCTCAACCTCAAGTGTCCCTTTTGTGCACCTCCCCAGATTTCACACACTCTCCACTGCCTCCCACCTCCAATTAGGCTGTGCATTCCTTTAGGGCACAGAGGGAAAGACTTAAGAACAAGGCATCTATCTGGTCTCCGCCCATTGCATGATCATTTTCTCATTTTAAAACTTCCCCACTCTCTCAAATTCCAAATGCTTAAGTTCATGAAATTAATTTGCTGTGTGACTTTGCATAATTTGTTTAACTTCTCTGAGCTGCCATTTTATCAACTCAAATGCTGCCAAATAATATCATCACTGTAACTCAAGAAAGTGTATCAAATTATTTGAGTACTCTAAGGGAAAGAGACGTAAATAAATCAAAGATGAAACAAATTGTCATTTATCCAAGAAGACTGTACATATTATTTTTGTTATCAATCATTTCATTCAGAGCCCAACAAAGTGTAACTATTTCCAAAGACTAATGTTCCCTTTTATGTTTTTTAAAGCTTGAAGTCACTTAAAACATAACAAAACTTTGGCATGTAATTTTGTGTGTGTGCCTAAGATCACCATTTATCTTTTTCTTCAATTTCTCCTTAAATTTTTGAAAAACTTAACATTTGCTTTTTTGCTTCTTTTTTTTTAGCACTTTTTCCTCTAAAGTGAAAGAAAAGTTTCATGTCAGAGGCATGAGGAGATACAAGTTTAAAATGATATGTCCTTGACTTTGATTCAAAGCTTCCTTAGAAAATCAACTGCACTTACTGTCACAACCCGGAGAAAAGAAATGAAGCAATCAAGAAGGAGGAGAAAAGAAAAGAGATGAGATTCACTTTATTATTCAAAGCTGTGAAATTAAAAATCATCTTTAAAAGATTATCTTGGGCTGAGCACAGTGCCTCATGCCTTATAATCTCAGCACTTTGAAAGGCTGAGGCAGGAGAATTGCTTGATGCCAGGAGTTCAAGACCAGCCCAGTCAATATAGCAAGAAAAAATTAGCTGGGCACGAAGGCACATGCCTGTAGTTCCAGTTACTCAGGAGGCAGAGGTGGGAGGATTACTTGAGTCTAGGAGTTTGAGGCTGTAGTGAGCTATGATTGCACCACCATACTCTAGCTGTGGTACAGTGATATGTAATTGACCTTTAGAGGCAGAGTGAGACCCTGTGTCTAAAAATAAAATAAAATAATATATATATACACATATATTATATTACCTGTGCTGCATATTTGCATGCTGTTTTATTTAATCTCTGCAATAGCTCTATGAAGTACACTTACCTACCTTTTATATTAAGCAGGCAGGGCTCACTATGATTATTAGGAAGCAGAGTTCAAATGGAAACTTAATGTTTTCTGACTCAAACATTACACCACACCGATGTCTTGTTATGTGGAAAATAAATGTCCTGGTCTCAAGCAGTTTCTAATCTAGAAAAGAAATACAAATCTCTGTAAAAGAGTTGGTAGACCTCATCTGCGTTCTACTTGAAGTACTGTAGAAATAGTCTGGGAGCAGTGGCTTATGCTTGTCATCCCAGTGCTTTGAGAGGCCAAGGTGGGAGGATCACTTGAGACCAGGAGTCCAAGAGCAACCTGGGCAACATAGAGACACCTCGTCTCTATAAGAAAATCAAAAAAACTAGTCAGGTGTGGCGGCATGCACCAGCTACTCGGGAGGTTGAGATGGGAGGATTGCTTGAGCCTACGGGGTTGAAGCTGAATTGAGCTGTGATCATGCCACTGCACTCCAGTCTGGGTGACAGAGTGAGACCCCAACTCAAAAAAAAATAAATAAAAATAATTTCCCCTACATAATCATGAACATTCAGCCTCACTGCAGGTATCACATCCACTTGGAGTTCGTGTTCCTTTGACAATAAGACAGAAACAGAGAGACGCTATTTTAGTAACTTTTTCCCCCCGAACAGATATAATATGCAGAAGTTATTCAGATTCAAGATTTACACTTGCTGTGCAAATTTGGCAAGATGTTTAATCTCTATGAGACCTAGTTTCCACTAGTAAAGGAGGGATCATGATGACATCTGCCTCATAGGGTCACTGTAAGGATTACAAAGGTGCCTGTATCAGGTTCAGTTCTCAGAAACGATGCTTGTGATGATTTGATGCAGCCATTATGGTTGGAGTGTATTTTGATGCACTTGGACATATTTTGGAGCCCTTTGGAGGGTGCTCTGGCTGGGACACTGGAAAGGACCTCTGAACTCCCTGACTGGCTTCGTGGTCAGCCTGATAGGTGCCCCAAAGTGCTAAGTAATTGGGTATGGGGAGGAGAGAGACCCAGGATGGGCAGATACTGGAAAGACAGATGCAAGAGTTTTACCAAAAGAACTTTGCATGATCAAGTCAAGTAAATGGCAGGAATCCATTGGAACAAAGGAGACAAGGGGTTGGGTGGGAGATGAACATCTATTCCTCCCAGGTAAATCATTCATGGGCCAAGGTTTGCAGCATGCTTCTGAAATCCTGGGGAATTCTCTTCTGAAAGACCAACTTCACAAACACAAGTCACACACAATGGCCCGTGTTTCCTCTCCCTCATTCCCTGCGTTCATGTCACACATTCAAGACAGACGTTGTTCCACAGAGACCCGGTAATTCTGAAGAGAGTCGAAATCCACCTAAACCCATCCAAGACAGGTAAAGGCATCCTGGGCTCTTAGGATGCAGGCCGTGCTCAGTTAAGCTGTGAGACCCACAGAAAACTCAAATGGCTTCTTGCTGCTGGAGCTCATAGAGCATAAGATATGGACATATTATGATGGAGGGAGTATCAGTCCATGATGAGAGGCAGGATTAAGTGCTCCATTTTCAGGAGAATGGGAATGAGAAATGCACACAGCGTGGTGGACAGAAGCATTCCTATGCCCGACCACAGAGCTGACTTGTGGGTGACAACTGGTTTTCTGCACGGGCCGGGTGCTTTCGAGAACAGCGGCATTCTAGTGGGAAGGAAATCCAGAGAGAGTTCATGGTTTTCTTCAAGGAAGTATGGACATGTTCATTACTTTCTGTTTTCTTTGGAGCTGCACTGGAGCATTGGAAACACATTGGACAAATAATAATTGGCTTTATGAGAAATAAGATGGATTGGCACTCAGGCGTGGGCTGGGGAGATTCTGGGGGCAGCTCTGGGAACACTGGAGTCCCCAGCAGGTCCTGAGAGCCAAAAGGACTCGGCCATGAAAGGCTGGCCAGAAGAGTGTCTAGTGGGGCTTATTGTCAAGAGTAGGCCATGCCTCTGAGCAATCTAATCTTTCCCAGTGGCTGGTCTCCCTGCCTCCACTTCTGGGTCTTTGGTAAACAGGAGTTAGAAATATAGACAGCCTGGGCAGCGAGACCTCATCTCTACAATAAAAAAAAAAAAAAAATCAGCCGGGCGTGGTAGCATATGCCTGTAATTCCGACTACTCAGAAGGCTGAGGCGGAAGGATCACTGGAGCCCAGCAGGCGAGGCTGTGGTGGCCGGAAGCGGCCACTGCACTCTAGTCTGGGTGACCGAGTGAGACTCCAACTCAAAAAAAAAAAAAAAAAAAGAAATATAGACAGCACAGGGATGCCCAACAGAAGAAAGCATCATTAGGAAAGGCGGAGTGGGCTGGTGTTTGGAATTATTTGGTTTGAAGTCCAGTGTCTGAAATTTGGTTGTGAAGCTCATCTGAGGTGCCTGTGGAAAGGAGGGTGGCAAGGAGTAAATGGCACTGGAGCTAGAATGTGTTTGCATCTTCTTCCCCGGCACCTGGGGGGGCCTGGAACTGAGTACATGTTTAGCAAAACCAGAGAGCCTGCATGTGTGTCCCAGAGTTGGCAGAGTCGTCCATTACAAGATTGAAATTAAAAAAAAAGATCCAACCGGCGCATTTGTGGTGAGTGGAAGAGTGACGTCTGTGGACATGGCATCCCCTCCCCCTGGCCCTTGCCTACTCTCCTAGGCTTGCTCTAGGGACAGTGCAGAAATTCCACTAGGCTCACGCCGGGCTGTTAAGGAGCAAGCGGATCAAGGCGAGACCCTAACAATCATCAAATATCTGCTGTGTGCCAGGTGCTGTAAATGCACAACTTCCATCTTCAGAAAAAACTATAAGGAGATGTCATCTCTACCGTGGATATTGTTATTTCTGTCTTACAAATGAGGAAACTGAGATTCGAGCAGGTTAAATAAATCGCCAAGTCATATAAACTGCTATTATAAAACATTTTAAATATATACAAAAGAAGATGAAATGAGCTGCCGTGCTTATTTTACCTCACTTTTTCAGGGTCAGTTTTGTTAATTGACACTTCCTTTCCTCACTTTAAAAAACATTTTATTTATTTTTATTTAAAATTTTTAAACTTTATAATAATTGTGCACATGCATGGGGATGTAGTAATGTTATAATGCATATACTCTACAATGACCAGATCAGGGCAACTGGCATATCCATCATCTCGAGCATTTACCATTACTTTCAGTTGGGGCCATCAGCATCCTCCTTTCAGTCAATTAAAACTATACAGTACATTACTGTTAGCTGTAGTCATCCCACTGTGTACAGCACTTTGGGGCATGCTCTTCCCCTCCAGCTGTGATTCTGTATCCTTTAACAACTCTCTTCTTATCCTCCCTCGCACCACCTCTCCCTAGCCTCCAATGTCCTCTGCTCTAATTTTTACTTCCACGAGATTAACTTGTTTTAGCTTCCACATATGAGTAGAAATGTGTGGTGTTTAACCTTTGGTTCCTCACTTACTTCATTTAAAATAATGTCCTCCAGTTCCATCCATGTCGCCATGAAGGAGAGAATTTCATTATTTTCATGACCAAATAATATTCCATTGTGGATATACCACATTTTATTCATCTTTCCATCTGTTGCTAGACACCTAGGTTGATTACATATCTTCGCTCTTGAGAATATTGCTGCAATAAACATGGTGGTGCCGCTGTCTCCCCCATTCAATGATTTCATTTCCTTTGGGTCAATGCCCAGTAGTAGCATTGCTGGTCCTTTGGTAGTCCTATTCCCAGTTTTCTGAGATTCCTCCATGCTGCTGCTCTCTGCAGGAGCTATTGTAGTTTACAGTCCCACCCATGGTATGAGAGTCTTCTTTTCTCTGCATCTCTGCCAGCATTTGCTAATCTTTTTAAAAAATCATCGTCCTTCTAACTAGGGTGAGATACTCTCTCACTGTAGTTCTGATTTGCATTTCCCTAGTGATCTGTTGAGCATTTTTCCATATACTTGTTGGCCATGTATATGTCTTCTTCTGAGAAATGTCTTTTCAGATCATTCGTCCAATTTAAGATCAGATTGTTTTGTTGCTCTGGAGTTGTTTGAGTTCCTATTATGTTCTAGGTGTTAATTCCCTGTTGGATGAATAATTTGCAAGTATTTTCTACCATTCTGAAGGTTTGTCTATTTACTCTGTTGCTTGTTTCCTTTGCTGTGTAATACTTTTAAATTATAATTCCATTTGTTTACTTTTGCTTTTGTTGCCTGTGCTTTTGAGAGCTTTATTCATAAAATCCTTTTCCAGACCAATGCCTTGAAGTGCTTCCTTTATGTTTTCTTCTAGTAGTTTTGTCATTTCGGGTGTTACATTTAGGTCTTTGATGCATCTTGAGTTGACTTTTGTGTAGGTCGAGAGGTAGGGGGGTCTAGTTTCATTCTTCTGCACATGGTTATTCAGTTTTCCCAGCACCACTTATTGAAGAGAATGTTTATTCCCCAATGTACGTTCTTGGCATATTGTCAAAAATCAGTTGGCTGTAGATACATGGATTCATATTTGGGTTCTCTATAATGTCCTGGTAGTTCATGTGTCTTTTTGGGCCAATATTGTGCTGTTTTAATTACTACAGCTATGTAGTATAACGTATGGTTTGAAGTCTGGTAGTGTGATGCCTTCAGTTTTGTCCTTTCTGCTCAGGATTGCTTTGGTTGTTTGGGGTAATTTGTGGCTCATACGGACTTTTAGAATATTTTTCTATTTCTGTGAAGAATGTCATTGATATTTTGTTAAGAATT
Source organism: Carlito syrichta (assembly GCF_000164805.1). NCBI lineage: Eukaryota > Metazoa > Chordata > Mammalia > Primates > Tarsiidae > Carlito > Carlito syrichta. The sequence continues at coordinate 270,424 of NW_007245102.1, forward strand.
TTATTGAGTCTATAGATGGCTTGGGGTAGGTAGTATGGTCATTTTAACAATATTAATTCTTCCAATCCATGAACATGAGATATTTTTCCATTTGCTTGTATACTCTTCAATTTCTTTCACCAGTGTTTTGTAGTTTTCCTTGTAGAGTTCTTTTAACTCCTTGGTCACATTTATTTCTAGGGTTTTTTTTTGGTTTTTTTTTTGTAGCTATTATAAATGGGATTGCCTTCTTGATTTCTATTTCAGCTAGTTCATCTTTTGTGTATAGAAACAGAACTTAGTTTTGAATGTTGATTTTGTGTCCTATGACTTAACTGAATTAATTTATTTCTAATAGGTTTTTTTTTTGGTGGGGGAAGGGTTTTTGGGTTTTTCTTTTTTTTCTTTTTTTTTCATGTTCAATCTTTTTTATTATGGTTTTGTGGGGTACAGTTAAGGGTTAGGTGTACAATTACATT
>NW_007245102.1:270901-271739 GCF_000164805.1 Carlito syrichta
CCATGAGTTTGTTGGCTGCTCAGATGTCCTCTTTTATGAGGTGTCTGTCATATCTTTTGCCCATTTATAATGGGGTTGTTTGTTTTTTCTTTTCAGCATGTTTGAGTTCCTTGTAGATCAGGATGTTAAGCCTTTGTCAGACCTGGTGTTGGCAAATACTTTTTCCCAGTCTGTAGGCTGTCTCCCTGCTCTCTTGATGGTTTCTTTGGCTTTGCAGAAGCTTGTCAGTTTAAGAAGGTTCCATTTGTCTATCATCTCTCTTATGACCTGTGGGTTTCGGGTTTTGTTCAGGAATTGGATACCAGTTCTGATTTCCATGAGGGTATTTTCTTCATTTTCTAAGGTTCCTATGGTTTGAGGTTTTACATTTAGGTCTCTGATCCATTTGGAGTGAATCTTTGTGCATGGAGATAGATAGGGGTTCTGTTTCAATCTTCTGCATGTGGTCAGCCAGTTTTCCCAGCACCATTTACTGAATAGGTTCTCCTCTCCCCAGTGGTAGGTGGTGGAGGCCTTGTCGAAGATGAGTTGGTTGAGAAGTTGAGGTTTTGCTTCTGGAATCTCAGTTCTAGTCCATTGATCTATATGCCTGTTGCTATACCAATACCAAGCTGTTTTGATGATTGTAGCTTTATAGTAAAGTTTGAAGTCTGGTAATGTGATACCACCTGTTTTGTTTTTTTTGCTGAGAATTGTTCTGGCTATTCTTGGACGTTTGTGTTTCCATATGAATTCCTGCATTGTCTTTTCTAGGTCTGAGAAGAATGTTACTGGTAATTTGATGGGTATTGCATTGAATTTGTAGATTGCCTTAGGTAATGGACATCTTCACAATGTT
>NW_007245102.1:271759-273252 GCF_000164805.1 Carlito syrichta
TCAGTCATTTTCTTATAGTATTACATTGGATGTTCAAGGCCCATTATATGAGTGAGAACATGTGACACTCGGATCTTTGTTTCTGTGAGAGGTCACTCGGTATTATAGACTCTAGTTCCATCCAGGTTGCTGCGAAATTCATGATTTTGTTCTTTTTTATGGCTGCGTAGTATTCCATCGTGTATATGTACCACATTTTTTTAATCCAGATCTCTTTTGATGGGCAGCATGGTTGTTTCCAGGTTCTTGCTATTGTGAACAATGCTGCGATAAACATACGTGTGCAGGTATCTTTTTTATAGAGTGATTTGAGTTCTTCAGGGTATATTCCCAGTAGGAGGATTGCAGGGTCATATGGGAATTTGATATTTAGAGCTTTTAGGAATCGCCACACTGCTTTCCACAGAGTTTGCACTAGTTTACACTCCCACCAACAGTGTAGAAGTGTTCTCTTTTCGCCACACCCTCTCCAGCAGCTGTTATTTTTTGAGTTGTTGATAATTGCCATTCTGACTGGAGTTAGGTGGTATCTCAGTGTGGTTTTGATTTGCATCTCCCTGATGATTAGTGAGGTTAAGCATTTCTCCATGAGTTTGTTGGCTGCTCAGATGTCCTCTTTTATGAGGTGTCTGTTCATATCTTTTGCCCATTTTATAATGGGGTTGTTTGTTTTTTTCTTTTCAGCATGTTTGAGTTCCTTGTAGATCCAGGATGTTAAGCCTTTGTCAGACCTGGTGTTGGCAAATACTTTTTCCCAGTCTGTAGGCTGTCTCCCTGCTCTCTTGATGGTTTCTTTGGCTTTGCAGAAGCTTGTCAGTTTAAGAAGGTTCCATTTGTCTATCATCTCTCTTATGACCTGTGGGTTTCGGGTTTTGTTCAGGAATTGGATACCAGTTCTGATTTCCATGAAGGTATTTTCTTCATTTTCTAAGGTTCCTATGGTTTGAGGTTTTACATTTAGGTCTCTGATCCATTTGGAGTGAATCTTTGTGCATGGAGATAGATAGGGGTTCTGTTTCAATCTTCTGCATGTGGTCAGCCAGTTTTCCCAGCACCATTTACTGAATAGGTTCTCCTCTCCCCAGTGGTAGGTGGTGGAGGCCTTGTGGAGATGAGTTGGTTGAGAAATAGAGGTTTTGCTTCAGGAATCTCAATTCTATTCCATTGATCTATTGAGGATTATAGCTTTATAGTAAAGTTTGAAGTTTGGTAATGTGATACCACCTACTTTGTTTTTTTGTTTGTTTGTTTTTTGTTTTTTGTTTTTTTTGCTGAGGATTGTTCTGGCTACTCTTGGACGCCTGTGTTTCCATAAGAATTCCTGTGTTGTTTTTTCTAGGTCTAAAAAGAATGTTGCTGGTAATTTGATGGGTATTGCATTGAATTTGTAGATTGCCTTAGGTAAGATGGACATCTTCACAATGTTGATTCTTCCAATCCATGAGCATGGGATATTTTTCCACTTGTTTGTGTCATATTTGATTTCTTTGAGC
>NW_007245102.1:273272-321696 GCF_000164805.1 Carlito syrichta
GAGTTCAATCTTTTTCAATCGCCTGGAATACCTTCAGTAGGATTGGTATCAGCTCCTCCTTAAATATCTTGTAGAATTCTGCTGGAGAGCCATCTGGACCAGGGTTTTTTTTTTTTTTTTTTTTTGGTAGGAAGTTTTCTTATTATGTAGCTATTTCCTTGATTGTTATTGATCTATTTAGGGTCTCAATTTCTTCTTGTTCCAACCTAGGTAGGTTGTGTGATGTCAGAAAGTCCTCCTTTCCTTAAGGTTTTCAAGTTTGTTTCCATACAAGTGTACGTAGTAGTGTCTAATGATCTTTTGTATTTCTTCAGGGTCAGATGTGACTTCATCTTTTGTGTTTCTGATTGTGCTTATTTGGTTTTTTTCTCGTTTTTTCTTGGTCAGTCTAGCTAGGGGACCATTGATCTTGTTTATCCTTTTGAAGAACCAGCTTTTGTTTCATTGATTTTTTTATATTATCTTTTTGTCTTCTATGTCCTGGATTTGGGCTTTTATTTTGGTGATCTGGATTCTTCTGCTGAAATTAGGGTTTTTGTGGTCTTGCTTTTCCAGCTTCTTTAGGTGGCTTGTTAGGTTGTGAATTTCTGTTCCTTCCATTTTCTTCATGTGTATGTGTAGGGATATAAATTCCCCTCTTACTACAGCTTTCAAGGCATCTCAGAGATTTTGGTAAGATGTTTCTTCATTTTCATTTGTTTCCAGGTATCTTTTGATCTCTGTTTTGATTTCATCATTGACCCAGGAGTTGTTTAGCATCATGCTGTTTAGTGTCCATGTCTTTGTGGGTTTTGGGGGAACTTTGTTGGTGTCAATGTTTATTTTTATTCCACTGTGGTCCGAGAAGGTGCTTGGTAGAGTTTTGGTCCTTTTAAATTTGTTTATGCTTGATTTATGGCCGAGTATGTGGTCGATCTTAGAATATGTTCCATGTGGTGATGAGTAGAATGCATATTCTTTGGTCTTTGGATGGAGTGTTCTGTAGGTATCAATTAAGTTCATTTGGTCCAAAGTCACATTGAGGTTCCGGATCTCCTTGCTGGCTTTTTGTCCTGATGATCTGTCTAGGGTTGTGAGTGGGGTATTAAAGTCCCCAGTTATGATAGTGTTAGAGTCGATATCTTTCTTTAGTGTTCCAAGAAGTTGCTTTATGAAAGTTGGCGCACCTATGTTGGGTGCATATATGTTTAGGATAGATATTTCTTGTTGATGGATTGAGCCTTTTATCATTATGTAGTGGCCTTCTGTATCTTTTTTGATTTTTAATAGGTTGAAGGGTATTTTGTCTGAAATTAAGATCGCTCCTCCTCCTTTCTTTTGTATTTCATTTGCCTGAAAATTTGTTTCCCATCCTCTTACTTTGAGTCTGTCGGTGTCCTTTCTAGTGAGGTGAGTCTCTTGGGCAATAGATTGTTGCCTGATGATATTTTATCCATTTTGCCATTCTATATCTTTTCAGTGGTGCATTTAGTCCATACACATTTAGGCTAATAATTGAAATGCAAGAGTTGATCCCTGTCATAAGGTTCTTACAGAGTTGTTCCTGTTTGTTGTCTTTCTTTGGGTTTTGGAATTGGCTCATGTGTGTTTTTAATCTTTTGCCTGTACTCTTGTGAAGAATGTTGTTCTTTTTTCTTTTTCTTCTGTGTTCAGTACTTTCTTAAGTGTTTCTTGTAGAGGTGGTCTAGTGGCAGCGTAGGTTCTTAGGGATTGGATATCTGGAAAAGATTTCAATTCTCCCTCACTAAGGTTTTTGGGTTTTTCTACGTATGGGATTATGTTATCTGAAAACAGACAGTTTGATTTTCTCCTTTCCAATTTGAACACTCTTTATTTCTTTCTCATGCCTAATTACTACCAGTACTGTGTTAAATAAGAGTAGTGAGGGCCAGGCACAGTGGCTTACCCCCGTAATCCCAGCACTTCGGGGGGCAGAGGCAAGATAATTTCCTGAGTCCGGGGGTTCGAGACCCGCCTAGTCAACTTGGTTAGATCTTATCTCTACAATAAATTAAAAATTAGCTAGGCATGGTGATATATGCTTATAGGTCCAGCTACTTGGATGGCTGAAGAAGGGTCACCTGAGCTCAGCAGATCAAAGCTGCAATGGCTGTGAGCATGCCACTGCACTCCAGCTTGGGTGACAGTGAGACTGCCACTCAAAAATAACTAAATAAAAGAGTAGTGAGAGCGAACATCCTTCTTTTGTTCTAGTTCTTAGAGAAAAAACTTTCAGCTTTTCTTCTTTCAGTATGATGTTAACTGTCTGTCATAGATAGTCTTTATTGTGTTGAGTTACTTTCCTTCTATAACTAATTTAGTGAGTTTTTTTATCATGAAGGATGTTGAATTTTATCAAGTGCTTTTTCTGCGTCTATTAAATGATCATGGTTTTTGTCCTTTTTTTGTTGATTTGATGGATCCTACTTATTGATTTGCATTTGCTTAACACTCCTTGCATTCCTGGGATAAATCCTGCTTGATCATAGTGTATTATCTTTTTGAATCGTTATTGAATTCTGTTTGCTGGTATTTTGCTGAGGATTTTTGCCTCTATATTTATCAGGAATATTGACCTTTAATTTTCTTTTTTTGTTGTTGTTGTGTCCTTGTCTGGTTTTTGCATCAGGAATATACTGGCCTCATATAATTAGTTAGAAATAATCCTCTCCATTTTAAGGTTTTGAAATAATTTAAGAAGAATAGGTATTAATTCTTTTTTTAGCTATTTAGCAGTGAAAGCATCTGGTTCTGAACTTTTTTTAGTTAGCAGATTTTTTTATTATTAACTAAATCTTGTTACTTATTCCTAGTCTATTTGGGTTATCGATTTCTCCATGGTTCAGTCTTGGTAGGTTGCATGTATCCAATAATGTATTCATTTCTTCTATTTATTAATTTATTGGCATATAGTTGTTTATAGTAATTTCTAATGATCCTTAGTATTTCTGTGCTATCTATTGTGATGTCTCCTTTTTCATTTCTGACTTTTTTTGGAGCTTTTCTCTTTTTTTCTTAGTTAGTCTGGCTAAGGATTTGTTGATTTTTGTCTATCTTTTTTTAAAAAAAACTTTTTAATATAGCTCTTTCAAATTGTTCTTTTAGTTTCAATTTATTTTACCTCTGCTCTGATCTTTATTATTTCTTTCCTTCTACTAATTTTGTGTTTGGCTTGTTCTTGCTTTTCTAATTTATTGAGATGCATCATTAGTTTGTTTATTTGAAATCTTTCTAGTTTTTTAATGTAGGCATTTATAGCTATAAACTTGCCTCTTGATATTACATTTGTTGTGTTTTATAGATTTTAGTGTGCTGTGTTTCTAATTTTACTTGTTTCAAAAAGTTTTATAATTTCATTTTAAGTTTCTTTCTTCACCTATTGGTCATTCAGGGACATGTTGTTTACTTTCCATGTATTTGCACAGTTTCAAATATTCCACTTGTTATTGCTTTTTAGTTTTATTCTATTGTGCTCAGATAAAATACTTGATATGATTTTGATTTTTAAAAATTTTTTGAGTCTTGTTTTGAGTTGTAACATATAGTCAATCCTGGAGAATGTCCCATGTGCAGAATGTGTTCCATGTTCCATTCTGCAGTTTTTGAGTGAAATATTCTGTCTATTAGGTCCATTTGGTTTATGATGTAGTTTAAATCTGATGTTTCTTTGTAGATTTTCTGGCTAGATAATCTGTCCAGTACTAAAAGTGAGGCATTGGAGTCCACAACTATTATTGTATTGTTGTCTATTTTTCCCCTTTTTTTTGGACCAATAATATTTGCTTTATATATCTTGGCACTCTGGTGTTATATTTTATATATAATTGTTATATTGTCTTGATGAATTAATTAATTTATTATTATGTAATGTTCTTCTTTGTCTCCTTTCAAAACTTTTGACTTGAAGTCTATTTTGTTTTATATATGTAAAGCTACTCCTCCCTTTTGGTTTCTGTTTGCTTGTAATATGATTTTTCATCCCTTCACTTTCATGCTATATGTATTTTTTTTTAAGTTGGAGTCTCACTCCATCGCCCAGGCTGCTGTACAGTGGCACATTCATGGCCACCCCAGCATCAACCAGCTGGGCTCCAGTAATCCTTCCACCTCAGCCTTCCAAGTAGCCAGAACTCCAGGCACGTGCTACTGCACCTGGCTAATATTTTTTTTATTGTAGGAACGAGGTCTTGACAAGTTGCCTGGGCTGGTCTTGAACCCGCAGGCTCAGACAATCCACTCATCTCAGCCTCCTAAAGTGCTGGGATTACCAGCTAAGCCACTGAGCCTGATTTATGTGTAGTTTTACTGATGAGATGACTTTCTTATAGGCAGCATATAGTTGGGTCTTGTTCTCATTTTTCTAAAATACAAATCCCAAGCATCAAATCAGTTTTTTTCATCTACGTAAAGATAGGGATTCTTTAAAATAAAATAACCACAATAACTTTATCACAACTTAAAGAACTACCAATAATTCCTGGGCAACTTGGTGAGACCTCATCTCTACAATAAATCAAAAAAATTAGCTGGGTGTGGTAGTGTATGCCTGTAGTTCCAGCTACTTGGAAGGCTGAGGCGGAAGGATCACCGGAGCCCAGCAGGTCGAGGCTGCGGTGGCCGGGAGCGGCCACTGCACTCCAGTCTGGGTGACAGAGTGAGACTCCAACTCAAAAATAACAATAATAATAATAATAATAATAATTCCTAATATTAGGAATTATGCTGTGAGTATACTCATATCCCCAATGGTTTTACCACATACTTTTTTTTCAACAGTCAAATCCAGAGTTAAACAGGGTCTATACATAGTGACAGCTTGATGTATCATTGTGGTTTCTTTTAATCTGTAGGCTCCCTCTTTATCTCTATTTTTATCTTGAAATTTTGGATTGAAGAAATTGGATCTTTTTCACTGAAGATTTTCTTACAATCTGAATTTTCTTGATTCCATTCTCTGATGTATTCTCAAAGATATTTATCATCTTATACTTTGTACTTTCTGTAAATTTGCAGTTAGGACTAGAGATTAGATTTTAGTTCCACATTGTTGGCAAGATTACTTTATAAATAGTGGTATATATTTCCATAAGTGAAAATGTGTGTGTGTGTGTGTGTGTGTGAAATATTATCAACTACTAAAGATTTTTTTTCTGGTTTTATTAATTCAATAAACCAATGACTTCAATTATTTAGTTATTGCTAAGTGGAAATATTTTGATTTTATGATTGAAAACATGGACTTTACTTTTTAGAGTAGTTTTAGGTTCAAAGCAAAACTGAGTGGAAAGTATGCAAAATGTTTAGACATCCCCAGCTCCCATACATGTATAGACCTGCCATTATCAATATTACTTACCAGAGTGGTGTATTGGTTACAATCGATGACCTGCATTGACACATGATTTTCACCCAAAGTCCAACTTTTCGTTAGGGTTTGCTCTTGGTGTTATACTTTACAAATGTATAACAGCATGTGTCACCAATGATTTCTCTCTATCTCTCTCTCTCTCTTTTTTTTTTTTTTTTTTGGACCAAGACATTCTATGAGGAGAAGCTTCTCCCCTTTTGGATATCTTGAATATCTAAAGTAACAAAACTTGAGATATCTAAAGTAACTTGGACATCTAAAGTAATATAACCCATGATAAGTGTTTTGTTCTTTTGTTTGTTTACTAGTATGCAGAATAATTAGCTGGTTCTTTCCTCTGAGATGCGTTTTTTTTTTATTGTTCATAACACTAAGAACTCACATATTTAAAAGTATTTTATATGTTGCAATACTTTATTAAACACACACACACATATCTATAGCTACTTATGTATGTGTGTATACAAGTAACACAATACTAATACTTGGTAGCAAACATCTAGGTCACTAATGTTTCAAATCTACATTATTTTGTTGTCTTTTTTAAAAAATTAATTCTTAACACATTTTAAGATTTAATCTTAAAATACTGTTTTTTATTTGCTTTTCTCATAAAGATTCCTCTGAGTCTCTGAGAATGGCAGAAAACCTTACTTTGTTGCTAGAAAAACAAAAGCAGATACTTATATACACATAAGAACAGGCATGAAAGAAGGAAAGAAAGAGAAGAAAAGAAAAAAAAGAGTAAGTAAAAAGAGTAAAGATAAGCCAACTAATTACCGGGTTGTTGCATAGTTCAGGACAATTATTGCAGTTAGTTTATTCATAGAGTCTCCTGTGACATGATGTGGCTAAGCTTGATGGTGTGAGATTCAAACTGCTTGAGTCCTGTCTCCAGTTCTTGTACTTCCTGGTTGTGTCATTGTGGACAAGTTAGTCCTCTGTGACTCATCTTCCTCAAAGTACAAGAATAAAAAGCATACATCTGTAATCATAAAATAAATGAATACATATGCAATGTTTTAGATTGCTCATAGAAAATGCTTAATAAATATGAACTGGCTTTTTTGCCATTGTTGTGATGACAATGATGGTGTAAATAAGAGGATGGCACAAAGTTTCTGGACAAAGAAGAGGAAAAAATGGTATTTGTGGAATGATTAGTAGGGTGGGAACTGAACTAGCATCTGTATCATAGTAGGCAATTGATTATCCATTGTAATATTTTTGTGTATCCTTATATTTATTCCAGCACCGTAGGTAGCACAGGGAAGGGATGCAATATAGTTTATTTTTTTAGTTGAGTAGTGTTAGGTATACTTGATCTATATTAGATTTTGCCATACCTGCAAAGAACTTTTATAAGGTGGAGGAAAGATACAATTCTGGCAATGAATGGAAATTTAAAATTCTGCAAGGAGAGCTTTGAGGGAGAATCCCAGTAGAGGTGACCATGTGCTGATGGGAGCAGTGAGGCTCTGGTGAATCATGTCACTTGAGTATTGCCCATGTCAAACCCAGAGCAATACTCAACAAAGTGTTTTTCTCCTTTACACAGGAAAAGAAAGACAGAAAGGAGAAATAATTTCTGAATCACTCCCTCCAACCACGGAAATGATTTTAATAACAAATTCATCCACTGGCAGCCTTTCCTGGCAGATGTACCTACAGCTTGGAAAGATAACCAACGAGCTGGTTCCTCACTCCAGAGCTGACACTAATGGCACTCACTGAACTTGCCTTCAGAAAAGGAGCCCAGGCGACAATACATCTGGCGCTCTGTTCGAGGAATTTGTCATGTCATTGACATGCTCAGCCTCTATTGTCCATGCCACCCTGACAGCAGGTCCTTTATATTTCAAAGAAATTGCAGTCTGAATTAATATAATTAGAATGTAACTGCTATTCACTACACAAACTCCTTATTTCCAGGAGCAAAGATCTGATAGCATGTCTGTGCTTGAAATCTTTCCAGTGATAGCTGGAGGGGGGCAAGGAGATAATAAAACGACATTGCACATGCTCTTTCATCAGCTTTTTCAAGTATTAACTAATGGAAAGATAACAGGAGGAGAAAACTGTCCCACCCCAGTATGCCTAAATAGAAGTATCTTTCGTGTTTACTGGTCTTAATAGCACTTTTGTAAAATACGTGTTAAACAGTATTTGGATTCAGAAAAAGAAATGAGATAGGAAAGATTGTGTATCTTCCAAAAGACATACGGTAGAGTATGAAGTTGAGTGGTTAATTCTCAGACAGAACTGTGGAATTAAGAGGCAGTTGGATAGATTCCATCATTCTTTCCTGCTTTATTTTCAACTGCTGATGTCACTCACCAAGCATTTGTCACCAAGTTAATAACTTGGGCACTGAATTCTTGAATTTCATTTTTTGTTATTGTTCTATCTCTACAAATACTTGATTACTAATATAGTGGAAACTGACAACAGCATCTTTCTTTTGATAATAAGATTGATTCACATTCTCTCAAATAAGTTAGCTTTCTCACTGGGAATGACTCATTTGAGAGAACAGCCTGACATGTCAGTGTGTAGGTTGGTGTTGATGGCCTCTCCTCTGAATAATACAAAGCTTATCCTTGTGCCTGAATTTTTTTGTTTGCTTGTTTGTTTTGAATCAGGGTCTCACTCTGTTGCCCTAACTGGAATGCTGTGGCACAATCACAACTCACCACCGACTCAACCTTCAGAGCCTAAGAGATCCTTCTGCCTCATCCTCGAGTAGCTAGGACTACAGGCACACACCACCACACCTGGATAATTTCTTAAATTTTTGTAGAGACAAGGTCTCTTTGCCTAGCCTGATCTCAAACTCCTGGGCTCAAGCGATCCTCTCACTTTGGCCTCCTAATTGCTAGAATTATAGGCATGAGTCACCATGCTCAACCTCTTGTTCTTGTTTGTGTCCTCCAAATATTTATATGTTAAAGCCCTAGCTCCCAAGGTAATGGTATTTGGAGGTGGAAGTTTGAGGAGGTAATTGGATTTAAAGAACTCATGATGGTAGGACCTTATGATGGAACTGGTATCCTTATAAGAAGAAAATAAACTAGAGTGTTCTCTCTCTCTCTCTCCCCTCAAACTGACCACATGAGGACACAATGGGAATGTGATCATCTGAAGTTTAGAATGAGAGCCCTCACTGAGAAACTGAATTGGCCACACCTTGATCTTGGATTTCCCAGCTCAAGAACCATGATAAACAAATGTCTATTCTTAAGACCATTCAATCCATGGAAGTTTGTTATGGCCACTTGAGATGACTAAGATAGGCCTATGAGTACATTGGTATAATGAGCACTGAGAAGAGCTAATGCTTTTCATTGTTTTTTGTTTGTTTGTTTTTCATGGAAGCATCTATTGATCTTCACCTAAAAATTTGTGTCAGAAACTACAATAATAGAAACAAGTAGAACAGGCAAAGTAGTGCAAGAATAAGCTAAGGGTATGTAAATAAAAGACCATTTCAAGAAATGAATTCCAGTGGTCCTTTTCATTTTAAACCCAAATGCATTATGCTGAAGAGCTGTAGCCTCAGTTTTTTCTTGTCAAGTTTGGATACATCCTTCCAGGTAGCTTCCTGGGGAAGTCCGGGATTCCTTGCCTCCAGGTTGTTCTGCAAAATGTCTTCCTGTCTCCCTCAACTTGGAGGACCTGTCTGCCGTCTTATATTTACTAGGCCGGTGGCTTTCAGAATTAGGTGAGTTTCAGAATAGCTTGCATGTGTGTGTGTGCTTGTGGTTTTGGGGACGAGTAGGGGATTGGGAAGAACTTGTTAAAATGTCAATGTCTGATTTCCCCCTGGATGCACTAGATCAGAATTTTCAGCTGTGGTGCTCAAATTATGTAAGTTGAGAACCACTCCAAATGCTTTTGATGCATACCAGATTTGACACCCATAAATGTTCTCTTTCACTGATTTGCATATTCAAATTTATACCTGGACAGATCTTTCTATAGATGATGCATATGATTTAATTAAAAATTGATATATTTAATTTATCTAAGTGGAAATCCATTTAAGACATTTTGGGCCAATGGTATTGAGAGAAGACTCCTAGGATACCTGTTGGGCAAACCTGTCCCTTCACTGCATAAATGTACCTCTCTCTTCCCTGCTTTACTGTGGATTGTTTACTTTTCCTGTCTGCCTGTCCAGTCAAGGTCAGAAAGAAAAATTGCCATCTCACAGTTTCAGTCAATTTACTTTGTAAGCAAATGTAGCAGAGATTTATTTTATTTTAATGTGGAATATCCTTTAAAAGAACAAATAATACGGAAATTAATGTCCCTTCCTCTAATATATTTGTCTTATTATTCTGAATGCTTAATAATAGGATCATATATTATAAACACATGTTTAGACACCTAAATATACACACAGATGAAAAATATCAAGCTCACAGGAAAAGTTCAACCCCCAGACACTGGCACTAAGGGATTTTGCTTCTGTCTTCTGTAAGGAATATGCAAGTCAAACTTGAACAAAGGAGGTTAGGGAGTTCTTGTCACTAGTTTCCTGGTTTCCACCAAATGCTAACTCTGACGTCGTCTTTTTGATTTTTAATGGCCTTCAGAGAATTCTCGCGGGGTGGATAGGGAGTAGATTAAGGGGAAGGTCTTCTCCACTGCTTGACCAGTGGATTGTTGGATCAAATAATCTGATAGGAAACAGCTTGATTTATCCAAGAGAGGTAATAGTGACCCCCAGAATCATTCCTACCCGTAACACCCCAGAGGACTTTATTCAGAAATTTACAGAAGAAATTTATGGGTGAGGCAACTAGACGTAGTGAATATAGCACGGTTGCAATCCAAAGAAAAGATGTTTTTTAAATTATAAAAGTACACACTCTTGGAAGAGAATATGCAGGAAGACAGAAACAATAGGGGAAAAAAAGAAGGGAGAAAGTATGGGCCACAGCCCTATCTTTGGAACCAGAGACACCTGGAAAGAATCCAGTCTTTCTTGCTGTGTGCTCTTGGGTAAGTTACTCCACTACCCTGAGCCAGTCTTCTTATCTGGAAAATGGGAACAATGTCTCTCTCACATGGCGATGGTGAAGATCTTCTAAAGTACCTTCAGTAAAAGCCCTTAGAAAAATGCCAGGAATAGAGTAGCCACGAACATGACTGAGATAACACCACTGTTATTGCTGGTAGCAGAGTGCTAAGTATATTCCTTCAGGCAAGCAGACTACACTCTGAATCCCTTTGGTTTGGGGCAGAAATATTGTTATTGGTATTTCTTGCACTAAGACTACATAATATTTTAAAGAATTTTTGTGATTTCTCCCCACTTTTTTTTTTAGTTGGGGGTCTCATTCTGTGGCCCAGGCTGGAGTACAGTGGCACAATCAGCTCACCGCAGCAGCCATCATGCCTAATTTTTTTTTTTTTTTTTTTAGAGATGCTGTCTTGCTTTGTTGCCCAGGCTGGTCTAGAAATCCTGAGCTCATGCAATCTTCCTGCCTCAGCTTCCCAGAGTACTGGGACTAGAGGTGTAAACCACCACACTCAACCTGATCTCTTAAATAAATACTATTATTATCAAGAAATAGGTTTCAGTGATGTCTGTCTTCATGATTTATGAAGGAAATCCTGTAATTCTTGCTGTAATTTTCCAAGTGTTCCTAGTTTGTAAGAATCGTTAAAAAAATAACCCTCAGAAACCACAAATATTCACAAGAAAGGAAGAAATCTTTGCAGTCATGCTTCACTTTATCATAGTTTCCTCTTTCCTGAAAAAAACCAATGAAGAATGTCAGTTTTGTATGTAAAACAGTTAGTCTTTATAGGAGTGACATTTTCCTAAAAGCTTAGAAATATTTTACATTTGCAGAATAACACCCTGTTCCCATGTTGGATCTGATTAAAATTCAAATCTGTATTAACATCTCATTATCTTTTGAAGAAAGTGGGCGCCACCCTTAATGGGAAATGCCCTGAGTCTGTAAGCCCTGCTCTGTGGGCTGTGTCACAGGGGGCCGGGGCCCAGGGCCAGACCAGCCACATCCTTGTGAAAACAGTCACCGATGTGAGCGTCAGGGACCATGCTCCTTCCTTTCCCCTGTCCCATCCCGACATTGTTTCTGCCGCTGGCCCCTTCATATTTTCTCTGAAGCAAGGGAAAGGGAAGGGCAAAACTGACTTCGAAAGAATAACATTTCTTTCTATGGACTTAAATAGAACAACACAAAACATCCTGTGTTTTCACTGAATTGTAGGAATGATTGAACTAAGAACCAGGGCTTGATGTTCAAATGGGCGTTGCTTCAATTGCATACCACTCGGTCAAGAGCAAATTGTTTAACTATTTTATTTTATTTTACTTTTAGAGACAGAGTCTCACTGGAGTGCAGTGTCTGTAGTGCATTTGCGATCATAGTTCACTGCAGCCTCAAACTCCTGGGCTTAAGTGATCCTCCAGTCCCAGCCTCCCGAGTAGCTAGGACTGCACTCACACAGCACCACACTTGACTAATTTTTTAAAAATTGGGGTCTCGCTATGTTGTCTAGGCTGGTCTCCACCTCCTAGCCTCAAGTGGTCCTTCTGCTTTGGCTTCCCAAAGTTCTCAGATTACAGACACGTCCCACCACACTCAGCTGTTCAACTATTTTAAATTTCTACCTGTCCTTTTCTCCTATACATTCCAGATATCCCTGTCTAGCTGTGCCTTTTCTCACTCAATTGTGAATGTCACCTTCTGTCAAGTGTTTATTATGGTTTTTGTTTCTCCCTGACTCTCCTAGCCCTCATGGAAGGCTGTGAGAGAAAGCATCTCTGTCTATTTCTCATTGTTGGCTTCCTCGGTCTCAGGACAATGCCTAGCACAGAGTAGCCACTCAATAAGCATTTGCAGCATGAATAAATGAGCTGTTTTTTCCTCAATCTTTCCAGTACAGTTATGGGGAAAATAACTCGTAGAAACATGGTACAGAAAACAACCAATAAATATGTACTTATATCCAGTAGGTGCATTTAAAAGCATCTCTCTATTCAGGGTTTCCATATCTTAGTTAGTGAAGAAGAGTCCATAAGAGAGTTAGAATAAAGAGAAACACCTCCTTGTCACTCTCTAATCTCTTCTTCTGTTGTGTTTTACTTCAAACCCTGACTCTCCACACCCAGAAAAATATAGTATCTGTCTTTGCTTATTGTCGACCTCCCATACCAGAAGGGAAGTGTTTAAAGGACAGGATCTTGGCTGTTCTGTTCCCTGCTGTAACACATTGCTTAGAGCGAGCATCCTATGCCGATGTGTTGAGTGCATGAGTGTGTGTGTGATGGTTGCACTCGTGCCTGCCTCTGGCTCCATGTGGACCCCTCAACATGGGTGTCCACTGAGAATCGAGTACTGCCGAGGGGAATGGTGGATGGGGAGATGGAGAAAGGAAGAAGATGAACAGACTGACTCTACTATTTTAAGTTTTTGCTCAGAGGGAAAAAGTCATCCTCCTCATGATCTATATTAATATAATATGAGCCAGGGGACTGTGGTTTGGACTTTGGAACATCTGCCTGTTTTCAGAATAAATTGAAATGATTTCTTAGTCTCCTGGAGTCACATTTTAATTATCTATAAAATCAAAACATGACATAACCCATGGGTGTAGTGGGAGAACAGAGAGGGTTTGGTGCATAGTAGCTGACCGGTGAACGTTGGCTATCGTCATCAATGTCACCATCAGCATCAGCAGCATTGTCATCCAAGGGTTAGTAAACTATAGTCGGTGGACCAAATACTGCTTGTGGGCCATTTTTACAAATAAAGGTTTATTGAAGACAGTCCATTCATTTTATAATCACATTTACCTGCTTTCATACTGTCTGTGGTGTTTTGTTTTTCCTTTTTTTTTTTTTTTGAGTCACTGTCGCCCAGGCTGGAGTGCAGTGGCACACTCACAGCCCCACAGCCTCGACTTCCTGGACTCAGCCAATCCTTCTGCCTCAGCTTTCCAAGTTGGTGGAACCACAGGTGTGCATCACCATGCCCAGCTAATTTTTGTTATTTATCATAGAGACCAGGTCTCGCCAAGTTGCTCAGGCTGATCTTGAACCCCTGGACTCAGACAATCCTCTTGCTTCAGCCCCCCAAAGTACTGGGATAACAAACATGAACCACCATGCCCAGCCTATTTTTACACAAAAAGTTTTATTGGACAGAGTTCATTCATTTCATGACAACATGGCAGTAGTAGAGTTGAGTGGTTATGAGAAAATGTACAGCTCGCAAAGCCTACATTATTAACTCTCTGGTCTTTCACAGAAAAGATTTGGGAAACCTCATGTAGAATACAGTCTACAAGCAATATTACTAAGCCCAGGGTCCAGGAAAGTGTGGTCCCTGGACCAATTTGACCACAACAAGTCACTTGTGACTGGTTCATGATAAAGTAAGTACAGAAACTGGTCACTAGTTTAGAAACCACTATAACAATTTGATATGCTGTTGGCTTCCAAATGCGTGGTTTTGGTTCATACAAAAGTGCTGGCTCATGACAGATTGGAAATTAAAACAAGTAATAATAATAATAAACCTGAGCTTTCCCACTGGAATAGAATCTGATGTTTTGTATTAAGATTTTCTTGTGCTGGTGTAGTGAGATGTGCTCGTGTGGTTTCAGATGGAAATATCTGGGGGCCCATTGGGAGGAGTTACAACCATATCCTGAGATTGCAAGTGACCTGGAAATTGGATGAACATGCATATTAATAACATCATACAAATGGACTTCATATGCAGAAGGATGGGCCATCCATAGTCCATTTATCGACTAATACAGTTGTAATGTGCTGCTTCCTATCTGAGAGTCACTTGGCCATTGTGTGCATCTCGCTCACATATATAAATGAATTTCCTCTTGAGGTAAATGTATTTTAAGTTGATAAGTCATCTTCTCTGAATTTTAAGCCAACAATTTTCCTGAAAATCTAGCAAAACAACTGTTCTATGACCAGCCTTATGTTTTGTTGCATGTGTGGATAAAAAAATGCAGATTGACTTTTTTTCCTTTTCTGTTTTAGACTCTGTTCCAAACAGTGAAGCTTGCCAGAAAAAACAGACAAACTCTCAGGAACAACAATGCCCATTATGTCAGGGTAGAAGCTATCAGACTTTGATTACTGGCCAGATGTTAACCCCTTTGGTGTCTTAGGGGGAAAATGCCAAGGCAGAATCCAGACATTTCCAGGATTTTACGGTGACTCATGGTGTGAGATCAGGCAATTTATAATGACTTGTGCAAAACAGGACTATTGGGAGAAGGAAGCCAAGTTAAAGGTCACATCCCCTTGCTTCCCGAGTTCTGCTGGCCTCATTCTGGTGAGTGGACACAGTCTCTATCCTCTCTGCCTCTCCCTTTGCCAGTCCACCTGGTTGTGGGAGGGACGCTGGTTGCTCCTGCCTCCTGCTCCACCTGCGAGCTTACCTGGGTGTCAGGAGAATGGCAGATTGACACTCACAGAGGAAAACTCGTGGCACCCCGAAGCCACCACTTGCAGTCAGCTGCCAGAAAGAAGAGTGGTGCAAAAAATCTTGTGAGATCAGTGTCTTCCCCTCTCTCACATACTGTCTCTTGGTGGACAGACTGTTTCACATTATGAGAGCTCAGATGAGCAGAGAACAGGGTGACTTACATGTGGATCAACTTACATGAGGACATGGCATGTGAATGTGTACTGTGTACAGTATGTGTATATGCATTGTCATGTGTGTGGGTAGTTTGTATATATATGCAGTACTGTGTGTATATCTATACAGCACATGCATATGCACTCTTGCATGTGTACAGTATATGTATACGTAGTGCTGCTTGTGTGTACAATAAGTATATATATACTATCATGTGGATGTGTGTACAGTATGTATATATACACTACCCTGTGTATGTGCATATAAAATATGTTCATGCATTGTCATATTTATGTATATATACTATGTAATATGCATTGCTGTATGTGTACATTATTTGTATAGGCACAGCAGTATATATGTATGCACAATATGTGTATATACACTGCTGTGTGTATGTGTGCACAGTATATGTGCATGCATTGTTGTGTGTGTCTAGTATGTGTATATGCACTGTCATGTATATATGTATAGTATGTATATATGCACTGCTGTGTATATGGTATATGTATATGCACTGCTGTGTGTATAGGCATACAGTATGTGTAGATACACTGCTATGTGCATGTGTGTACAGTACACATACCTGTATATGTACTGCCATGTGTATGTGTGCATAGTATGTGTATATGCATTGTCATGCGTGCGCAGTATGTATATATGCACCCTCATGTGTATGTGTATGCAATATTGCATACACACTATCTTGTGTATGTCTATACAGTATGTGTACAAGCACTGTGTGTGCATGTGTGTATAGTGTGTGTGTATACACTGCTCTGTATATGTATGTACAGTATATGCATATGAACTATTGTGTGTATGTGTGCACAGTGTGTACAAGCATTGTCATGTGTATGTGTGCATAGTATGTATATAGGCACTGTTGTGTGTGTATAGCATGCATGTATGCACTGTCATGTGTATGTGTGTACAATATTGTATATGCACTGTCTTGTGTATGTTTGTACAGTATGTGTGTATGCACTGTTGTGTTTATACATTATTTGTATATATACTGTTGTGTGTATGTATGTGTAGTATGTGTATTTGCAGTCATGTGTATGCATGTACAGTATGTGTACATACATTGTTGTGTGTATGTGTGCATAGTATGTATATATGCATTGCTGTGTGTGTACAGAATGTGTATATGCACTGTCATGTGTATGTTTGTTCAATATTGTATATGCACCATCTTGTATATATATGAACAGTATATGTGTATGCACTGTTGTGTGTATATATTGTTTGTATATATACTGTTGGGTTTATGTATGCATTGTATGTGTAATTGCAGTCATGTATATATGTGTACAGTATAAGTACATGCATTGTCTTGTGTGTCTATGCATGTATGTATATGCACTGTCATGTGTATGTGTTTACAATATTCATATGCACTGTCTTGAGCATGAGTGTACAGTATGTGTGTATACACTGCTGTGTGTATGTGTGTATGGTATGTGTATATGCACTGCTGTGTGTGTAAATTATTTGTACATGCACAACTGTGTATATGTGTGTACAATATATGTATACACACTACGATATGTATGTATGTACAGTATTTTCATACAACTGTCATGTTTATGTATGTGCAGTATGTGTATATACTGTATGTGTGTATTTTATTGGTTCTTTTACTTTACTCTTCAATGTCTTCTGTTTGATGCTGAAAAAACTAAGTTAACTGTAGTTACCCTTTATAGCTATGATTTATCAAGAGCGTATTGCGTGCAAGGATTATGCTAAGCATTTTATGTATGCATACTTTAATTCACTTAATCCTTTAAGAAGACTTTATGGAATTGGCTTGTTTTACATATTAGTAAACTGAGTTCCAGCAAATCAAGGGCATGCAGCTAGTTAATGTCAGAGTTGGGATACCCATCCAGATCTGTCTGATGTAAAACTCACTTCCTTATTCACTTTCCCAAATTGATTTCTCAAAGATGGATTAAAAAGGTGAAAAGGCATTTACCTCCTTTCTTGAAATTCACGTTCTGGTTAGCAGAAAGACATATGGTGCAGAATAAAAAAGGCTAGAATAGAGCTATGTGCAAAATACCATGAGGATCTCCTCTACTCGGCAGAGAGATAGAAAGGGATGAAGGAGGGTCGGGGCGGGAGAGAGAGAGAGAGAGAGCTTTCAGCCTGGTGTGACGTCAGTGAATGGGAAGAGACCTGGCCTTGTTCAGACACAGAAAGCCATCTGACAGAGTCATTCTCTTATCTTGAATGGAGGAACGGGTAAGCGGGAGGTCCTTAAAGGTGGCTTCTTGACTTGCCATGCCCATGTATTTTCCCTCTTTGGTCTCCCTTGGCCATTGCCATCCCTAACCAAAAGGGGACACAGGGAGAAGGTGAGCTCAGCCTGGTGAACTGAAGGTGATTGTGACTTCTAGGGAAGCCACAGGACAGAGACAAAGGCCACCCTGGCTCTGCTCACTATGGTGGTGGACACTTACGGGGTAGCTGTTCCAAGGTTGAAAGTGTCTACCCTTTCTGGAAATGAATATGCAAGTGTTGGCCATGGCTGAGTATTACACAGAGACAAAAAGGAATGGACAGATTTGGTTGTCTTCAATTGCTTTTTTCGTCCTGAAGGGCATGGCAGCCTGGTTCTATCCCCAGAGGTGAGTGGACAGATAAATAGTACCATTGGGAAAAGGGAAAGCTTAGACACTGTTGACCAGGTGCAAATTAATACAACCTCTATGGAAGTCGGTTCGGAGATTTCTCAAAGAACTAAGAGTAAGTCTACCCTTTGATCTAGCAATCCCACTACTAGATATCTACCCAAAGGAATTGAGGTCGTCACATAAAAAAGACACCTGCACTCACATGCTAATCGGTCTAATTCACAATGCAAAGATGTGGAATCATCCTAAATGCCTGTCAACTGATCGGTGGATAATGCAAATGTGGTATATATACACTATGAAATACTGTCCAGCCATCAAAAAGAACGAAATAATGTCTTTTACAGCAACTCTGATGGAATTGGAGAACATCCTAAATGAACTAGGTCAGGAACAGAAAATCCAACATCGCATGTTCTCACCTATAAGTGGGAGCTAAACTAAGGATCTGCAAGGGCAGAGAGAATGGTATCATGGACAATGGAGACTCCGAAGTACGAGGGGGTCAGGGTGGAGGAATGAAAAATCACCCATCGGGTACAGTGTGCACAGGTAGGGTGGAGGGTGCACTTAAAGCCCAGACTTCTTTGCGGCTATAGAATGCATCTGTGTAACCAAAAACCATTGGTACCCCCAAAAGCTAATGAAATAAAGAAAAGATAAGTACATAAATAAAAGAAAGTGGCATCCATAGAGAACCTCACGTGAAGATGGCAGTGAAACAGGCAGGCCTGAGCTGAACACTAATAAATAAAGTGCCTGGAAGGCAGACCTTTCCCCAACCAGGAGAACAAATTGGCTTAAAGGAAAGAGCACAGTGGCAATTCTGCCAGGATGCTTTGAAGTTTTCAGCCGTTCTTCTGTTTAGGACAAATGAAAAGCAGTGAACATCAACGCGGACTGCCTTATTGGCAAACACAGTGTCACATTCTTTTGAGGTTTCCCTTTGAGAAATTGAGACCTACCTTTTGAAGGTTGAGGGTTATGACATCAGACTGGAATGATTACTGGATTGTTCATTTGCAGTAATTCTGGGGTTTCCGCATATTTATCTTATTTGTTAAAGGCAGAGTCTCACTATGTTACCCAGGCTAGACTTGAACTCTTAGGCTCAAGCCATCTTACTGCCTCATCCACCTGAGTAGCTGGGACTGCAGGCACATGCCAACATGCCAGGCTACTCTGAGCATATTTTATTACTTTTTTTTTTCAGTTTGGCAGGGAGCCCTGATTGCATTTATTTTAAAAAGGAATACTGGGCCTTCATTACAAAGTCCTCCCAGCCTTCAAATCTCCCTATAAAATGCCCCTTCTCTGGTTGTTTAAGTACATCCTGTGACTGAATATTATTATGGGATATTTACATGCACCCATGTCTATTGTATCAAAAGAGTGGGGTAAAAAATGCCCATCATTAAAACCCCCAAACGATTGGATTGGCACAAGGAGCAGCAGCAGCCTGGCACAGGAAAGGGGTTCTGACTCTGAGATTTCATGAAATGCAAAACAATGGTACAGCTGCGCTTCCCTAAACAGATTATTATTATTATTTCCACCTAGACAGCTTGATAGCAGCCATTATCTTTTTCGGGGTGTCTTATCAAGTCCCGGCTGCGTGCAGCACGGGTGATAAGGGATGAGAAATGCTACCCGTGGGATTGCCAAGGATTATTTCTATGCACTGCTGTTCAGCAACAGCCGATCCCTCAGAACCGAGAAGTATTCCTATTGTTCCCTCCGGGCAGTTGCTGTTCTGTGGACACCATGACAGCAGGATGAGAGGATAGCAGCCACGGTGCAAAACATGGAAATTTCGTGACTCTCAGCTCAAGTTCAAGTTGTCTTGGTGCTTGAGAAGCAGAATCATTGTTGAGTATCTTTGAAGAGAGAGAAGACAAGGGAAAAAAAGAATGGAATGAGTTCAGAGTTTCTCAGGATGATAAGGAAGTGTGGAAAAAAGAAAGGTGTGACACCTTTTCAAACTCTGGAGCCAAAAATGCCGGGCCTACCAGCCTCAGAGGAGTCGGCCAGTATATCTCCACTATAACCCAATGCTTCCTGTGAAGACCCTTCTCATGATTCACATGACTCACCTGAAAATAATTCCTTCACCGAATTTCTGTTCAATTGTCTCTGTTGTGTGCTAAGTTCTTAAATGAAAGTAATCTGTTGATATTGAACATTTTTCATCTTTTCTCATTGAAACAGGCATTAGATTGTCGATGCAGATGCGCCACCTCTAAATATTTCAGAAAAAAATTCAGTGTCTTTGGTTTTTTTGTTACAGTGTCTCAACATTTCAAACTTTAATCTTCCTTGAGAAAAGACTGCATTAAAAAAAAAAAAAAAGAAAATGCAAGTGTTTGACTAACCTGTCCCGCATTCACAGAGAATTCCCTTAAAGTGTTCTGAGTGTACCAGTGTTTGTCACACACAGTTTTAGGGCCAGCCTCATAGGATCATCAGGCTGCTTGGAAGGGAGCCAGACCAAATTTTTCCTACATTTTAAACAACTCTTCTGAAATTGGAATTTCAAATGAATAAGATACTTTGCTTAAACCAGCGACTTCAGAAATGAGATCCTAGTTGGGAATTATTAAGATGGGGCGGGGAGGTCGGGAAAGTGGAGGCAAGGACAAGGCACAGAGGGAGAAAGGAGGATAAAGGGAGAGGGACAGGGACCTTGGGTCCCCTAGAGTTGAGGACTAGCAGGCGAGGACCTGCCCTTCACGTTTCTGTGACACCTGGGATACCCGTGTAGAAGACACACCAGCAGCTGTTTGTTCAGTGAATTCCTGAGAGGTGGATTAAAGCATGGTTTCAGTGTTAAGGCAGCCAATGGAGGCTGGGCCTGGGAGCTCATGCCTGTAATCCCAGTGCTTTGGGAGATTGAGTTGAGAGGATTGCTTGAGGTTAGTCTGGGCAACATAGTGAGACTGTCTCCTCAAAAAATTAAAAAGTTAGCCAGACGTGATAGCAGATGCCTCTAGCTCTTCAACTCAGGAGGCTGAGGAGAGAGGATTTCTTGAGTCCGTAGTTCGAGGTTGCAGTGAGCTGAAATTGAACTACTGAATTCCAGCTTAGACTCCATTTTTCCTCCAAAAGAAAGCAGTCAAAGGAACATACCCCTAACTAAACAAATTATTTTAGTTTTTCAGCCCTTAAGCATTTATTAGGAAGCCCAGAGATTCTCCAACTTTAATACACACATGAATTATCTGGGCATCTTGTTAAAAATCCAGATTCTGAGTCCATAGGTCTGGGAAAGGGCCTAAGATTCTGCATTTCTATCAACCTCCCACCGGATACTGATGCTACTCACTCATGGTATACACCCTGAGTAGCAACGTGCTAGAATAATCCATGCGGTGCTGGGCAGAGGTAACAATTTCTGAATTCTAGTCTGTGACATGAACCATCTGTGCTTTGAAGCTGGGTGATTAGCTTTCCCAGCCTTGGTCTCTCCATGTAGCTAATGAGAGGATTGTACGTACATAACTTCTGGAGTTCTTATAGCCTGAGTATTTTAAAATTAAAGTGAGAAAGAAGAAAACTCAAAGGAGCCCAGTTTAACTGTATCTCTTGAAATTAATTGTTCAGAATTTTTCAGAAGGCAAAAATCATTCCCTCCCGAAGGTGCACAGGTAATGAGGCATCACCAAATTTTGTGTTAGCCGATTCCCTGATTTCAAAGGCAATACTTTTACCACTATTTTTTTTGGGTGTGCAGAGTGCCTGCAATTTGCCTGATAAAATGCTAAGTGCTAGAAATATAAGGATGAGTAAATTACTGTAATTTATTACCAAATCCTTGCTTGGTTAATACAATGTAAGATGGTGACTGACTAATCCATGCAAATGCTCAATATGTGTGTTGATGTGTAGGGCTTCCCTCCTCTCCATGACATAATGTAATCATGGCTATAGTAGAACGTTTGACAAGATGACCCCAGTTATCCAACTCTCCCCAGTCCATTCATCCCCTCCGCTATGGGAGTTTGCAGCTGATCGTATCAAAAGTGGAAATTATTTCCCCAGCCCTTGACTCTGGATTGGTCTTATGACTTGCTTTGGTTGATAGGATGCGGCAGAATAATCAACATCCCAGCCCTAAACCCAGGCCTCAAGAGGCTATGCCTACCTTTGTTTCCTCTCTTAGACTTCTGCTACTATTATAAGAACAAGCTAGGGACAGCCTCCTGGAAAGGGAAGGATCACAAGAAGTAACTAACAGTCCCAGCGAAGGCCACCCTACAGCTAGTCACTCCCCAAAATGTGTGACCATCCAACCAAGAACAGCATGGTTACTTACCCAACCCGCAGGTCTTGCAGGTCACACGTGTGATCAACTGAGACCAGAACCGCTCAGCTAAGCATAAACTTGTCAGCAATAATAGGTGCTCATTGAAGACATTTAGTTTTGGGGTGCCTTGTTATCCCATATAGATGAGAGGCATGATGGCCTCTCAGGCACAGAACCTTAACTGGAGTAAATGGCTCTAGTTTGAGTTCTCCTTGAAAAACAGTAGGTGAGCCATCATGGGTGGTGGCTCAGGTCTAGCTGCCTTTTTCATTGTTTGAGCTGCTGTTTACTTGCAAAAGGGGGAGTTAGCTTATGTTATTTTAATTTTACTGATAAAAGAATGATGTGCACTATGAAGAGAAGAAATGCCAAGTTGAGAGATGCAGGCTCAAGGTAACATACCTGCATATACTTTTTCTACAAGAAGCATAAGAGACACAGCCAAGATCTGAGATCACAGAAGACAATGACCGTTTTAGTCTTGGCCTGGCCATGGATATATGTGACCTTGAACTTCAGTATCTTTCTTGGTGAGTGGATATGACTATGGCTGTCTGCTGTCCTCCAAAGATGATAAGAGAATGAACACACAGAGGAAGTATAAAAATGCTACAAGTCATAAGTGGTATACAAGTGTTATTTCTTCTGAGTATTGTGCTGTATTTTATTTTCATCCAATAGTAGCTAGCATTTCTTGAGAAATGATAGCTCTCTTCATAAATATCATAAGAGCCACCACATATACATTTTACACATTTTCAAATTGACATTTACATATACAGACAGATTTACGTATACAGTCAGTTTTCAAATGACGTTTGTACAAATTATCTCATTTTGATTCTTTAGTAGTACCCTGAAAAACAGATTCTTCTTTTCTTATTTTTCAGATGCAGAACCTCTGATGTCTTCCACATGGTGCAATTTGCAAAGCTGAGATCATAGACAGGTTGGCTGGGATAGGAACCCCATCATGTTGAGGTTTATTTGAAAACAGTCAAACTTGGTAAGTAAATCAGATCTTTGTCTTTTATTAACTGGAATAAACCCTACCTTGCATTATGTTTTCATTTATCCCATTTAAAAAAATATATTCGATTTTATTGTAGAGATGAGGTCTCGTCTGCCCAGGCGGGTCTCGAACCCGCAGGCTCAGGCAATTCACTCACCTCAGCCTCCCAAAGGCGCGGGATTACAGGCTCAGAAATTAGCCAGGCATGGTAGTGTGCGCCTGTAATTCTGGCTACTTGGAAGGCTGAGGCAGAAGAATCGCCGGAGCCCAGCAGGTCGAGGTTGCGGTGGCCGGGAGTGGCCACTGCACTCCAGTCTGGCCGACAGAGTGAGACTCCAACTCAAAAAAAAAAAAAAATCCTATGAGGTGCCATACTTTTCCTCCCCAAGACATTTTTTTAAATATGAAAAAGATGATGGTTAACCTGAAATTGCATCCTGCCTGTTATTTATATTCTTAAGCAATCAGATTGTCTATCTGATAATGTTCCTGAACTTAAAACATAGTTGAATTATTATCATTAGAGGTTTGAGTCAAGAATTTTTATTTACAGGTATGCGCTTGCCTCGGCTGAAGACATAGAGACTGAGTTTGGGCAGTTTTTATCTGAAATAGGTACAGTGACCTGAGAAGTTGGTGAATATTGTCTGACCCCCAACCAGTGATTTCTGGTTTCACCCAACAGTTGAAATGAATCTCACAAGTAGAGTATTTTCTCTGATCCTCTACTTCTAAGTGCTGTACTTATTTTGAGCATGTCGTTTAAGTGTCCCAGTTGCATCACGCATGGATAGTGTGAAAGACAGTTGCCATTGGGATGATATTAAAACAGCTGTCATTGATTGAGAGCTTCTTACATGAGGGCCAGCATCCCACGTGTTTTGCGTGGGTTGACTCCTTCAGTTCCCACAACACTCGTTGAGGTGGGGTCTATGATCATCCCCATTCTACAGACTTGGGAACTGAGACCAAATAAATCACCTGAAGTTACACAGCTAGAAAATTTCAGGGCTGGATTTTTAGCTCAGACCATTTGCATAGAAAACTTCTACATTGCTGGTGGGAATGCAAACTAGTGTAACCTCTTTGGAAGGCAGTGTGACGATTTCTGAAAGAACTAGAAATTGACCTTCCATATGACCCAGCTATTCCCCATTGGGAATATGCCCAGAGGAACTCAAATCATTCTACAAAAAAGATACCTGCACATGTATGTTTGTTGCAGCTCTATTCACAATAGCAAAAACTTGGAACCAACCATGTTGTCCATCAATGCTGGATTGGATTTAAAAAATGTGATACATATATACAATGGAATATTACACAGTCATAAAGAAGGACAAACATATGGACTTTGCAGTAACTTAGAGTTGATCATACTCAGTGATCTATGACAAAAACAAAGAACAGTGTACCATATGTTTTCACTCATAAGCAGA
Organism: Carlito syrichta; assembly: GCF_000164805.1. Lineage (NCBI taxonomy): Eukaryota > Metazoa > Chordata > Mammalia > Primates > Tarsiidae > Carlito > Carlito syrichta. The sequence continues at coordinate 297,696 of NW_007245102.1, forward strand.
CCTTGAACAATTATAATACTGTAAGAAAGGGATTGGCAGTTGTGGGAAACTGTCAGGGGAGGGGAGTGGAATTGGCAGTTGAGGAAAACTGCTAGGCGACGGAGGGTCACACCTCATCAACAAGGGTACCTGCATAATCAACGTTTGTATACCTAACCCTGAATTATACCCCACATCTTCAAATCTTTATAATAATAAAAAAATTATTGAAGAAAAAAAAAAGAAAAGTTCTATGCTATGCACCATTATATTCCCTGTACTAGAATTTAAGTAAGATGCCAAGAAAATGATGTGTATTTTTCTAGCTATAGCAGACTGTACATAGCAACCTCAAAAAGTGTATGCTTTTCAGTAGTCTAGGTACTGTCAACTCCCTTGCAGAAGTCTTCTAGTAATGTAGTGATCAATTTTTGGGAAGACATCGTTCTTCTATGTGTACCAGACATATTAAAGGATGTAAAAGAAGTAGAAGAAATACTCCCTTTGAACAGACCTGAAGATTTACAAGACAGATGATCTTGGGAGTTTGGGAGGATAATGTTCATTCTATAAGGTCTTACAGCCATAGTGGAGAGATGATTGATTGTAGCCTTTGAATTTACTTCAAGATATGGTCATCCATATCTTAGCTGAGTATCTGTCTCAGTTCATTTTGTGCTACTATAACAGCATACCTGAGTCTGGGTAATTTATAAAAAAAACAGGCATTTATCTCTCATAGTTCTGGAGGCTGGGAAGTCCAAAGTCAAGACACTGGAAGTTCTGACATTTGATAAGGACCTGGTCTTCACTTTCAAGATGGCACTTTGAATGTTCCATCCTGTGTGGGGGGTGGGGGAGGAGAGGAATGCTGTCCCTCACATAGCAGAAGAGCAGAAGGGGACAAACCCACTCCAGAAAGCCACTGTTATTGCAGCATGAATTCATTCACCAGGGCAGAACTCTCATGACCTAACACCTCCTATTTTCCCTGCCTCCCAGCACTGTTGCCTTGGGGATTAAGTTTCTGACACATGAGTTTTAGAGGGGGCAAGCACTCAAACCACAGCAATCTGCCACCCCTGGAGATGTGAATAGGCTTGCCTCTAATTTCAGCACCTTGACTTGAGAGAGAGCTCTGGCCCGTCCCCAGATTCCACAAGACTCCGTCCTGTTTACCATATCCCGTGGTGGAGAAGCGGTCTCTCTTGGTTTCCATGCTAGCTCAGATGTACAATGTAACCCCTTTCCAGGTATTCATAAGAAACCCAATACACATTAATTAGGAAATTGAATTTTTCACTACAACATTTCACATGGACTTTGATCTTTTGAGAGGTCCTGTTGGTGAGTGAAGTATTTAATCTGCGGTGCTGTATGTGAGGAAACATAGGCTCAAAGCAGTTCAGTGACTTGTCCAACACCACTCAGATACTAGGGACTGGGTCAAACCATTTTCATTTTCCCTTTCTGCTTGGCCCACAGGTAGGCTCAGCCCTGGCAACCTGAACTTTAGGATGAAGCTTTTGAAGACTTATAGTGCTCTTATATAACAGTGGGATACAGTATTCATAATCCTGCTGCTGCCTGGGTACCACCCTGAGTCATACTGAAGTTGTGAAGGGATCTATAGGGTGAAGGCATTTCACCTGGGAAGGTTAACCAGCTGACCAAGCGAGCCCCTGGGAAGCAGCCTTCACTTCCATGAACTCTGTGTTATTAATTCTGTCTGGACCTCCACTTTGAAGACCTGGTGTTGTGTTTCTTGAATGAAGAGTCAAATTTCAAGGGAAGAACACACTAAATAAACACTGAAAAGACTAGTATTTAAGCCAGAATCCTACTTGATTATTGTTATTTTTAATGGCCTTTATTTCTTAGCCTAGTCTTTGATTTACAGAAGAATTGAAGATAGCACAAGAGTTCTCATGTATTCCATACCAGCTTTCCCTGAAATTAACATCCTAGTGTGACACCAATCCATAAACCAATATGTTATCATTAATACAGTCTATACTTTATTCAGAGAATCCTACTTTATTAAGTTACCAAAATACTTGAATCCCCAGAGCTTCCCTACAGGCAAGCTAACCAGACATTTCTTTGGAGTACACAAATCAGAGCAAAAAGGGAGTTGGGTGGTCTTAAGAAATAGACCTCAGTCAAGAAAACTGGGCTCTTTGTTCCACTCTAGGTGACCAGCCAAGCCTGCCTTAGTGTTTTTGCCTGGTGACCTAAGACTTTTCTCCGCTGACTGGGGTCACATTTGCACTGTTGGGCTTTGTCTCTGGACTCTCATTTCTCTGTGTTCCATGGTTGACCAACTCCCCTTTTGAGATCATCACATTAATAATTCTAATGAGTTTACAGGAAGAGTCTCCTCTGGCCAGATGGCCACTCTGCCTCCATGGAGAGATTCTGCATATCACCGTGCTAAATCCATAGCTGAACTCTCCGGGTGCATACAGAGCCCTGACTCAGAGAGGCAGCTGAGTGAGAAATGTTAAGGGCTCAGGCTCCAAACTCAGGAAGCCTGGGCTCACATGCCAGCCTGCCTTTTGCTGACATGGTGACCTGGCTCACATTGCTATAACTTGATGTGGAACAGTTTCCTCATCCACCCAGCAGAGTGGGGAAAGCAGGATGGACTTCAAAGGGTTGTTTAAGGATTTAATGAAGCTACCCACATAAGGGGCTTGGAAGAGTGGCTGGCAAAAATAAGGACAAATTACATCTTAATTATGATTCCACATAAGCTCATAACCATAGTGAACATTGATCGAGCGCCTGTACATTGAGGTTTTGGTGTAAGCCTTTCACCTGAATATCATTGACACCTTCCAGAACTCAGTAGGTTGAAAGCTATTTTGAGTCCATTTGAAGGATAAGAAAGTGGAGAGAGAGGCTGACTGTGTCAGAGAGCTGGAATGGTGACCTGGGGAACACAGCCTGTCACTCTACGAGCCAACGTGCCCGAGTCCTGCTGGGAAGCTTCAGCCTTGTTCCCCAACAAGGGTCCATTCCTTGGTACCACAGTTCCCCCAAAGGGTGCCCCTATGAGTCTTCTTCCAGCCCCATGAGGAAGATACTAGAACCTTTCATGTAGCCAGGATTCTAGCTCCCCAACCCACATGTCTCCCTTTCTGTTTCTCCAGCATGCCCATCTCACCACCTGAGATCTGCTGGGTTCTGGATTCTGCCTCCATGGAGGCTGCACCAAACTGTCTAGGCCCTTCAGCCTCTACATTAAAGTCCCTGATGACAATGGCTGCACATGCCTTCCCCAGGCTCCCTGTACCTTCCCTGGTCTCCCTGCCACTGCCTCAGGGGACCACATTCTGCCTGATCAGCTGGGCTTCCTCCAAACACAGGCAATGAAGCAACCCCCCCTCCCTCATGCTCAGGCCTCAGAATGCACCAGAGTCCAAGGATGGGGGCCAGGGTGTTTCACAGGTCTTGGCCTCTTCGAGGTCACCTGTCAGGTCAGGTAGTTCTCAACTAGGGAAAGCCCACATATGCCTTGGAACACAGAGACAAAAGGTGTAACTGGAAAGGAGGCTGTGTCTCCTGTCTGATTCTTCGCTGCAGGTGGGATTGGAGGGCCGCAGCAGGAGTTGACCGCCTGGGTGTAGACCGAGCAGGTGGAAGTGGGGCCTGGAGTCCGAGGCCTGAGGCTCCAGCACAGAGTCTCTGTCCTACACAGTAAAGGAGGCTGGGAGCCAGAGAACGAAGCCAAGGCCCCTTGAGACAGAGGAGGCCTAAATCTCAGTAGCAGTATATGAGAACGCAGGGTCAGAGTCGCAAGAGGAAGGGATAGAGATGAAGCTGCTGAGAACTCAGAGTGAGCGGCGGACAGGTCAGGGTGCAAGCAGAGCAGGAAGGCAAGGTGTCTAGAGAACTGCTGAGAGGCTAAAGTTCTCAGAAACTCACATCTCAGATGTGTGGTGCGCAGGTTAAGGGCTTCAAGCATGTGCGAAAGGCCTGTGGCTGGTGAAACAGGATCAAGAGCTCTCTCCTTCACCACCCTCCATTACTGCATCATCTCCAGTCATCTCTGTGGTGTTTTGCTACAGAAAAGACCCCACCAGAGGCCGAGCTCAGTGACTCATGCCTGTTATCTCAGCACTTTGAAAAGCTGAGATCAGAGGATTGCTTGAAGCTGGGAGTTCGAGACCAGCCTAGACAATATAGAAAGACATCGTCTCTACAAAAATTTTTTAAAAATACCCAGGTGTGGTGGTGCACACCTATATTCCCAGCTACTTGGAAGACCAAGGCAGGAGGATCCTTTGAATTCAGGAGTTCAAGGCTACAGTGAGCTTTGATCATATCACTACACTCCAGCTTGGGCAACAGAGTGGGACATTGTCTGAAAAGAAAGGAAAATAAAAGAACAAAGGATTCCACAAGACATTCCCTATCTGTTAAATATTTGCTGGATCCAATTGCTGAAGTCAGAAGATAGAATTTTCTTTTTGTGATAGATGAAAGTATGTTGCAAGGTGCTGATACTTGGTGATTTTTAGGTTTCTTCCAGAGAGCTTTGGTTGAGTTGACTCCATATCACTGCCTCAGGTTCTGTATTTGATTGTTGAATTATTTTGTGACTTTACTTTGGCATATACAGTGGTCTCTGCAGGCCATACCCTTCTCTCTTTAAGACACAAATGGCACATTCTCTGGCTTTGTGCATCCTTGTGCTGTGCTATGCCTCTTAGGTCATAATAATACCAGATACATACTGAATGCTAACTATGTATCAGGCACAGCAAACTTATGAACCACGAGTTAGTATCTCCACATAACCAATGAGAAAACACCACATAATAGGATCCCATCACCCAAGGCTGTCCAAGAGCAAAGTAGACATCATGACAGCATCAGAACCTCACAGCACACTTTCCTCTATGACTAAAAGAAAGTTATGTCTTTTATCTTGAACAATAGGACCCAGAAATATTCAATAGATTGGGAAGGCACAAATGATTTATGAACTGTTAGTATTATCATAAAGCAAATGGGAGAACTGAGGTTTTAGGTAAGTTACTAATTCCCCCAAGGTCATCCATGAAAACAAAATTCAGACCACATGTCTGACTTCAGAGTGCAGGTTACCTGCCACAACTCAAGCATCCATCCCTTTATCCATCCTGCAAATAATCACTGGGAGCTTCTTACGTATAAGGAAACATTCTCAGCCCTGGGGGTACAGCAGTGGACAAAACAGAAACAAGTTCTGCCCTTGGAGCTCACATTCTATACAGGTGTATAAAGATGCAACCTAATTCCAAGAAGGCATAAGTGCAATGAAGGAAAAGAATTCAGAAGAAAGGATCTGGGACAGGGATGCCCAACCTTCTGGCTTCCCTGGTCCCTCATCAAGTAAAGAGGAATTGTCTTGGGCTGCACACAAATTATACAATATAATTAGTGTATATACATAATGAGACTCCTTCTTTTAAATGTTTTTATTATAAAGTTTATAAAAATGAGAACAATATGAAACTAATGGGAATTTTCATCTTGTTTTTGTAAAACTAATCCATCAAAATCTAGTTTGATGGAAATGGTTGCAATTCTTAGTGAGCTCTCAAGGTGCTCATCAGAATTGTTTGTTCAAGTTTTGCTCTTCATGTGCTTTGTCATGGAAAACAACTACTCACACATGTATGTGCTGCCAAAAAGCAATATCATGAACAAGGCGTAATGGTGAACTCTGAAAACGGAACTACGCATGAGGACGTCAAAAGATTTTGTGGAGCTGCATGATTGGGCTGTCCTGGGTTGTATGCGGTCCATGGGCCGCTAGTTGGACATGCCTGGTCTAGGAGGTCAGGGAGTCATCATTTTAATTGAGAAAGTGATGGAAGGTTGCCCTGAGGAGGGTATATGGGTAGAGACTGACTACATGACATTATTTTCTGCAATAATGTGATCTCAATTCTGCAACAGTGTGATATCTTTTACTTGTATCTCCCCAACATGTTTCTGGATTCACAGTACCCAAAAGATAATCATCTTTATGATGAAAAGAGGAATGCAATTGTGAGCACCAAGCAAATGGCTAAGAAGTCATGTCTGACCTGGTGAGGGACGATGAATGAGAGTTTGCCTGAGGGTTTAGTTGAGGAGACTTTAGGGAGGAGATTTCCTCCAGTCTCCTTGCAATTCAAGGCTCAGTGGCGTCTCAGCCTAGAAATATGTGCTGTCACCTCTCCATGGTGTTTTCTGTGGCTTGCATGTTCATTGGCTAAATTTATTCCAGTGCAAAGACCACAGCAGGGAGCCTGGTCTGCTTTCTTTTCCTCCAGGAACATTACAAATAGGAATGATTGCATCTGCCGACTGGATGTTCTTGTAACTAGCAACAGCACCAAAGAGCTTGAAAGCCAACATGATCAAAAGAGAACCGAATTCTGAAACTGTACTCACATCAGGTACAGCTCAGTAATTTCATCACCTCACATCGACTCCTTAAAATAATTCACTTTTCTTCAGGAAGGCCAAATGGGGAGAGTAAGGCTCTTGCAGTTTCTTGGTGACTGAAGGAAAAAGGGGGGCTTGGATATTCGTTCAGATTTTCAATGACACTGTTTGTCTTCAGAGTATTAGGACTTGACAAACTAATAACCACCTCGCTGTCCAGACCAACAAGAACACTCAAGGCTAAGGTTAACTCTGTAGACGTGGCAGTTTCAGAAAAGTAGGTCAAAACAGAACAGAACTCGTGAAATGACAGTAGAAGAAGGATAAGAGAAAGTTATTTGTAATTTGTATTTAATGAAGCGGTTTTGCATTTCAACATGAATGCATGAACTTCAGACTGAGTCTTTCTGTCTGCAAACAGGGCCACAGGTGCTTTGGAGAGAGAGCCCAGGGACAGGTGGCAGGGATGGAGAGGGGGTGGTCTAGCCAGTTGTGCTGAAATTTGGCATGGCACCACCTGGGTCAAATGCACCAGGGTGCTGTCTAAGCTCAGTCTCAAAGGACAATTTTTTCTTGTCCTTTTTTTCTTCCTAGCATTTCTGCTTTCCTGCCCACCCACTGAAACATACCCAGTCACATGCTAGACGGGACTGTTTCAGGTTCTAAAATTACCCAATGTGCCATTGATTAAAACCATCACTCAGAGCCCTTCCAGAAGCCCAACTCGGTGAGTTAGAAATAAGTATGTGATTCTCTTTATAGGCTGACATGTAAATTATGGATTTGCCTTTTAATGAAAGACATTTTAATATTTTATTTCTTAGTCTGGAAAGATATAATAACTTCAGGATGGGAAGTAAGTACCATTCCCACTCCTGAAGCCTTGACAGACATTATTAATCAATCTCTCTCTCCACTCCTCTTCACGGGTCCTGGTCTTGACCTCAGAATACTCTACAACATGGTGCTCCAGGCAGCAACGAAAAACTGGTCACAGCAGACTTCCAATTGAAACCTCCTTGCCATTTCTGTACTACATGGCACTCTGTTTTAACTTACTACATATATACTCAGACGGAAGGATACATCTTGTCCTATGCATATGATATAACTTTAAAATAATATATTCCAGTCAGGCATGGTAGCTCATGCCTGTAGTCCCTGATCTTTGGGAGGCCAAGGTGGGACAATTGCTTGAGATCAGCCTGGGCACCATAGTGAGACCCTGTCTCTACAAAAAAGAAAAAAATTAGCTAAGCATGGTGTCACATGCCTATAGTTCCAGCTACTTGGGAGGCTGAAGTGGGAGCATTGCTTGATCCCAGGAGTTTGAGGTTGCAGTGAGCTATGATTGCTTCACTGAACTCTACCCTGGGCAACAGAGCAAGACCCTGTAGTAATGATGATGATGATGATGATGATAATAATAATAATAATAATAATAAAATGCTAAGTCATTAGAATCCTTAAGATTGCAAAGTTATTTTTGCTTGGGTACACCAGTCTTAAAAGTCACTATTTTTACCCCAGAGACTTCTGCATTAGAATATATATCTGCAGAAACTCTTTAATATCAAGGGCTACCATTGTGAGGATTCCAGGAAATCATAACCAATCAACTTTGGAATTTGGCAAGAATAATAGGTGACTTCAAAATACAAAAATGGTTTTAAAAATGGGGAGGATATGCAGAGAAAAGAAAAAGTCATGAGAGATGAAACAAGGCCACTCTTTCCTCCCCTGTGAGCCCCATCCCCTTTCTCTCTCTCTCTCTCCCTCTCTCTCTCTCTCTCTCTCTCTCACCAGTTCTCTCTCCTACACATAAATGAAACACAATCATATTTAGTATTTATGAACATGAAATATGCCTTGCATATGGGGAGAGTCTTCACTCAACAGTCTTATTTTTGTCAAATTATGTTTTGACATTTTACTAAAAAAGGCAGGCTGGGAAATTGGCAAAGGGTTTTGGAATCAAAGACCTTTGGTGTGGATCTCAGCACTGCCCTTGTCACTTGCCTGTAGAAATTTGGGGAAATAATTGATCATCTCAAGGTCTTAGTTTCCTCACAAAAATGGCTGATGTGGTCATAATATCCACCTTTCAAGGTCTTTTTGAGGATGAAATGAATGAGCTTCTCTGATAACATCAGAAAAGCCCTGACAGATACAAGGTATTTTTGATAAATTGTATGTGAATTACTTATAAAAATATAAAGCACACAGTCATTATCTACTGCTATACATCCATATGATTATGGATAATCTTTTTAAATTTTGAATTAAAGTTTTAAGATAAAAAGCTTTCTATGTAAATCATTACCATTGAATTTATGTGATGCTTTATAATATTTCTATTTTCTCTAATTTTCTGAGTATGGAGATTTTATATACAAATCAATATAGATTCAGCAGCAGTGGCTATTGGCTCTTAACCCACATATAAGAAGTATGGTGGTCCCTGTGAGAGACAGATAGAGGTGACATTCTGTAAACTTCAGGAAACCAAGAAGTACTTTATCTCCACATTTGTCGAAAATTAAATCTCAATTTCAGCTCTGTGCTTTTGGGGGTCCAGCTGTAGCCAAATAAACTATGATCGGTGCATTTAATGTTTAGTCTAGGTTAGTGGGCTGAATGAATGAAACACTCAAGATTCTCTCACAGAATGTAAGTCTTCCTTGCAGAATTCGCTGTCTGTTCATTCTTCTTTGGGATCATTTGTTAACACAATGGATTTTCACTCTCTGTACTAATGCATGCAGAGTTCAGACACAGATTATCCAAAGAAATGAGGTCCATTATAAGAAACTGCTTTAAGGTACATAGAGATAGGATTGAGAAAGCACTTTCTTGGCCTGTGAGAAGGACTCACTATGATATTCCTTCCCAGAATACTAAAGAGACTGTCCTTTCCCACCACACCATGACTTCATTATTTCACTGATGGATCCTGGCTCTAGATGTATTTCAGATGCCACATCTGCTCTTCCTGATTCTGGGGGTGTGTCAGGGACCACCCTCCCTGCACTTTCTAACCACACTGGGCCACTGTACGACTGGCTGGGGCTTGGTGCTCCCAGGAACAATCCCGGGGCTTCCCAGGGATGAGCTCTCCTGTTCCCATGATGTGGCCTGAGACCACAGCATTCATGTGCAGGTACCAGAAGATAAGGGGGCATTTCCAGTCCTTGTTGTCCTCTGTAGGTTTCTCCTGGAAGTCACCGTTGTGTGACTAAGAGTAGGCAATGCAGGAGAAGTCACTGGCTGCCATCCAGACTGTGCCAAAGGCAGCATGTCACCTGTTAGAGGTGGCAAGTATTCACGGCTGACCTCTGCCTTCACCTTAGACGTCTGCCCTTCTGTGGCTTGGGCCGGGCTCCAGTGTCCCTGTACCCCACTTGGTGAACCTACACGAATAAATAGCATTTGAGACCATGTAAGAATGATTTTAGCACTTTTGGATTTTGTGCTTTTCACCCTTAAGACACAGGAGAAAGCTAGCATGAGGAGAAGTCCTGGGTCTGAGAATGTTCATCTTCCACCGCCACATTCAGCTTGTCCTGTTCCCAGGTGCATGATGGGAACGGAAAACATCATTTTCCACAGTGATGAAAAATGACCCCACGAAGTTCTGCTGTTCTGCATCATGCTGAGTGTGTGGTTTGCATCTCTCTCAGGCAAAGAGGCAACCGATTTGGACTGGAATCATTTTTATTTGATTTTAATACATGTTTGCTACTTACCAAGTGTACATAAACAGGTAGCTATTTCCTCTGCCACCACACCAAAGCCACAACAAGAGCAATGGGAATCTGGGGGGAAGATTTGCATCTCCGTGTAAAATTCAGTTATGGATACAGGAGGAGTGGAGTCTAATATTTCAAACAGCCAGGAAGCTGTGTCTGTGCCCACACCCTGCACAGACCCTAAAATCATGGAGATCACACACGCAGCTCTGCAGACTTCTCTCTGATCCCCACACATGCCTAGTGGACATCTGCCTCAGTACCTCCTCCCTGCTCTTCCCTCCATCAGGAATGCCTTCCATTCAACTGTTTCTCTGCATAACTCCTTCTCTCTTCTTGTTCAGGTTGTTGTTCAAATATCATGTGAGTAGATCAGCTGCTTCCAAGCAGCTTTATAAAATGGCAACTTCCTGTCACCCCTAATCATTCTCTATCCCTCTTACTCTGCTCATGTTTCTTTTTGGTGTTGACCACCTCCTGCCATATTCTACATGTACAGAAAGTGCCCCACATACAAACCTTCAAGTTTCAGACTTTCAAAGATGCAAACGTGTTCCCATGTCCAATCGCAAAAGTTAGTTCAAGCGTTTAGTGTATATTGCCACATACTGTACTATAGAATTAAAAATGTGTTCTTATTTTTTGTTTTTAAATCTATTTTTTCTGTGAAAAGTATTACAAACCTATTCAGTACAGTACTATAGAGCTGATTTTGTTCGTTGGGTACTAGGCTAGCTCTGTTGAACTTATAAACAAATTAGACTTATTAATGCACACTTGAAATGGAATTTGTTTGTATGTAGGGGACTTTCTATATTGGCTTTTCTATTTGCAGTCTCCTCCTACTGGAATGGAACTCTTTGGTTCCTGCTGAAATCTCAGAGTCTAAAACACTGCCTGGCACATCACAAGCACTGAGGGATATTTGTTGAAAGAATGAATCAACACAGTCTGGAGGCATTATCTCACGACCTCGCAAATCAGGGTTTATCTGTGGCACAGCTTTAGGTTTGTAGTTAAATAAATGAATAGTAGCCATAGCTATGATTTATTGAGTGCCTAGTCTATCACTTTCAGGTTACTTTCTGTATTGTATCATTTTATCTTTATCAAAATCCTTTGATAGGAGTTTCATCCCCAACTGAAAGATGAGGAAAAGGTTGCTCAGAGGTTTAACAAACTGGTTAAAGCCATGCAGTAAGTAAGAGAGGAGGTCATAGCAGGCACGGTGCCTCATGTTTGTAATCAAGGGAGGATTGCTTGAGCCCAGGAGTTTGAGACCAGCCTAGGCAACATAGTGAGATCCTGTCTCTACAAAAAATAAAAAAAATTAGCTGGGTTTGGTGGTGCACACCTTCAATTCCAGCTACTTGGAGACTGAGGCAGGAGAATTGCTTGAGCCCAGAAGTTCAAGACTGCAGTGAGCTATAATGTTGGTACCACCACACAGAGCAAGAGCCTGGGCAACAGAGCAAGAGCCTACCTCAAAAAAAAATTCAAAAGTAGTTGTACCATTGATAGTCTTGGTGTTAGGTTGCTCATATGTAAAACAAAGGTGTTTGACTAGATATTTCTGAATTCCCTTTTAGTGATCTGTGGCTCTTACTAGATGTCTTATTGTTGCCTGTCATGAGCTACTAGATCTCATTATTCCTCCTTTTTCTTTCACACATCTTAATACCTATATCTTGTTCCTGTTAATGTCAGGGATGATGATGATGATGATGTAGAAAGCTATGTGTGCCAGGTACAACACTAAGTATTTTACCTGAATTTTCTCTTTTAATCTTCATAATAAATATTTGTAGTAGGTACTATTTTTATAATCTATGTTAGTAATGAAGAAACTGAAGCTCAGAAAAGTTAAGCAATTTCCTAAGTTGACAAAGCTATTAAATGGTACAGTTAGGAAGCAAAATCGGGTCTGCTTGGATCACTTCTAAATTCCTGACTTCCTGGCCCTGGCTCTGACATCCTAGTTCTGGCTTCTTCACTTTTTTTATGACCCTAAGATCTGCTTGGCTGCCTTCTGGACATTCTTCACCTTCTCAATGTTTTTCACTGTTTTTTTTCTTCCATGCCCTGGCATGACATCAGTGTTCAACGATCCAGCAACTTTCCAGAAGGCAACAAAAAAAGGCAATTTAGAAAGGGAGGCAGGCTAGGATCATCTTACTTATGTCAGCTCCATTAAGTTTTCATTAACAGTCAGAATGAGGTTTCTCGAATCAGCATAATGCCAGTAAGCATCACTTTGAAAAAAGCAAAGCTTAACTAATAAGATAGCTTGTCTACGTTTTGTTTGGATCTAGAAAGCCCGGTCATTTCAAAGCATTATGGAGGTCACTGCCAATTTTGCACTGAACAATTAGCATCCTCTTCTCATCAAGTGATGAAATTATCATGTTAGCATTTTGCAGGACTCGGAACGAGTTCCTGGCTCCTCACGCTTTTGTATGCTGTCATCATTAAGCACAACATGGATTCAGATACGGGTATTATCATTTAGATGAGCAAAGTATTGTGTGGTATCCTGAGCATTTTCCATGTAATTATGTTTGAGTATAGTCTTATGAGGCAGAGATCAAAACTGTATCCATCTCATTCCTCATATGCTGATAGACTTCCTGTGCGGTGTTATGTGGTTTGTGAGTGAACAATTTCTCACCACCACATTATTTATGGTATTAATCAATTAATACCATTAAAACATTTATTGACAATGAGATACCTGCTCACACCAGTCTGGATGGCTTTTATTAAAAAGTCAAAAAATAAAATGTTGGTGAGGATGTGGAGAAATGGGAACACTCTTACACCATTGGTGGGATTGTCAGCTAGTTCAAACCCTGTGGAAAGCAGTTTGGAGATGTCTCAAAGAACCAGAAATAGTAACAGCAATCCCAGTGCTGGGTCTGTACCTAAAGGAGCACAAATCACTCTACCAGAAGGATTTCTGCTGTTTATTGCAGCATAATTCACAATAGCAAAAGCATGTAACTAAACTAGGGGATTAGATAGAGAAAATGTGGTATATATACACCACAGAAAACAACACAACCATAAACAAGAACAAAATCATGTTCTTTGCAGCAACATGGATGCAGCCAGAGACCATCATCCTGAGATAATTATCACAACAGGAAACTGAATATCATATGTTTTTCCTAATAAGTGAGAGCTAAACAATGCATGCACATAGACACATGGTCGGGAACAGTAGACACGGGGGTACTCCCAAATGGGGGGAGGTAAGAGTTGAAAACCCCACTGGTACCATGCCCACCACCTGGGTGAGAAGTTCAGCAGACCACCAAGCCTCACCATCATGCAATATTCCTGTGTAAAAAACCTACCCATGTATTCCCTGAGTAAAAAAAAAATTATTTACTTTAAAAAGTCCTGATGAGAGTTCTTAACCTCCTTTTCTTGAAATAGTCTCTGTTCTGCTCTTTCCCTCTCATTCCGAGGAGTTAACTCAAATCTCAACTCCTCCCCAGGCCTGTTCTAGTTCATGTTCACTCTTTTTATTCCTTGAACTTCTAGATCATTTATAGTCACTCCTGGACTTTTTTAATGTCGTTACAGGCTGTGTTCTGTCACTCGTGTTTCACTCGTGGAGAGGCATTGTGGCATAGGAGGAAGAATACTGAATTCAGACAAATATTGGCTCCATCACTTAAAAACAATGTGACTCTGGGAAAATTCCACATCCTCCATAGGCCTCAATTCCCTCACCTTAAGAAAAAGATAGTCGTGCTCATAAAATATGGCAATAATGGCTATCTCATGAAGTCCTGGCCAGCAAAAAATAATCTGATGTATGAACATTGGCATATAGAGGTAAGCAAATGGTAGGTCTTCATTCTTCTTCCTTGTACGTAGCTCTTGAATTCCCCAAAGTAAAGCCATGTCTTATGCTTCTGAATATATTGCATCCCTTTATTCATTGACTAAAAAGTGTATTTGGCACCTACTGTGTACTAAGCAATGTACTCAGTATTGTCAATAAAGTCATGAGCAAATCAACTGTCCCTTTCCTTGTGAATTTACAGTTTAGCAGAGAATCTAGATACACAATTGTAAATAAAAAATTGTAACATGGCTAGCAGACACTCTCACTGTTTTTTTGCCCATTGTGCCCTTCACAATGTATCTTTCCTTTATTACCTCTACCTTTCTTAATTCATAAAAAATGATTATATGGTTTCACAAATGTTTGGAATGTCAAGGAGTTCTCTATGCCATTAATAAAATCCAGGATGTAAAGCCATCTGCTCCTAAACTGTTGCTGGAGAATAGAAAAGTCATGCTCAGGACAGAGTCTCCTCTCACCCCTCAACCTTTGGGTTTGTACTTACTCTTTCTCATTTGCCTTGTAGGTGCTTTGTAATTGATCAAATATAGGCATATGATAGACAAAATCTAGATGATCTCCGTTGTTACAATCATTTTTTTTCCAAAGTATTTTATAGTAAGAAATTTGAAATCTAAGAGTCCATGCTTTAGAACTTTTAGAATTATTTGGTCTTTTTTTTTTTTTTCAATCTGAAGCTTTCTGAATGGCTGACTTTATTACTGCTGTCTCTGTCATTACAGTCATACAGCACTTAATGATGGAGACACATCCTGAGAAATGTTTCATTAGGCAACTTCATTGTTGTGTGAATACCACAGAGTGAACTCACACCCGCTTAGATGGTCTATCCTGCTGCACACCTAGGCCATGTGGTAAGGCCAATTGTTCCAGGGCTACTAATCTGTACATGTTATTGTTCTGAATACTGTAGGAGATTTCTACACAGTGATATTTGTGTATCTAAACACAGCAAAATACAGTAAATACAGGCTTTTATAATTTTAGGGGCCCACTATCATACATGTGGTCCATTGTTAACCAAAATACTGTTATGTGGCATGTGACTGCATTAGCAAATGTTATTTGAGAATCTGCTGTAAGGAAAATACTGCACTAGGTATCTAGGATGATTCTGCATGGAAGAAACAAAATTTAGACAAGGAATCCACACATGTGCATTTAACTGAAAAGAAAAACAGTGATACAGAGTGAGTCTGGTAAGAGAGGACTAAAAATAAATTACCAGGTACAATAGAAAATGCTAAAAGCATTGAGAGACTCACATGGAATAGCAGGAAATTATATAAGTGCTAAGATTTAAAGAGGTGAGTAGATCACCTATTTGGCTTTGAAGACCTTTGCCAATATGGATTAAATTAAGCTGTTGAACGCAGCTATGGTTCTGAAGGAGCTGAGTGTGAAAGTTCAGAGTCTGCCAAGGGTTGCCATATTAGTGTTACATGTGGCAGTGACTGGTCACCTCTCTCAGGGAACCAGCACAGGCAGTGGGAGTAGGTTGACCAGTAGAATTCAAGTGAGGTCAGAAGCCCAGGTTGCAATCAGAGTGGAGGAAAAGTGCTTTTGGTGGGGAGAGGAGGAAATTTCTGCATGAAGCCATTGACCATGTGCTCAGAGCAGCCTCAGCATGGAGAGTAGGGGCGGAATTTTGTGGTTGGGGTATGAGCAGCTGGATCTTATGTTAAGACCAGTGACCTAGACTGAACATATAACAGAGGTCAATAATGAAGGAAAGGGTTATTCCATATGCGGGACTGGAATTGCAAGTAGTGTTTGCTAGAAAATTAAATTTGGGCCCTACTTCACACTCTAAACCCACAATTCCAATTATTCTAAAGAGTTCAACATAAAAATATTCAGCTATTACAAAAGAGAGTGAGAGAGAGAGAGAGAGAGAGAAGTTTTAAAAACCTCAAATAAACATGTTATCATGTGGATATTCCTAGAACAGAGATTTTTTAAATTGGAATTTCACTGTAATCCAGACCAGAGTACAGTGCCATAATCATGGCTCACTGCAACCTTAACCTCTTGAGCTCAAATGATTCTCTAGTCTCAGTCTCCTGAGTAGCTGAGACTACAGACACACGCCAACACACTTGGCTACTTTTTAAATATGTTTTATAGAGACAAGTGTCACTATGCTGCCTAGGTGTGTCTCGAACACCTGGGCTTAAGCCATCTTCCCACCTTGGCTTCCCAAAGTGCTGAGATTACAGGTGTGAGCCACCATGCCCCACCAGATTTTCTACTTTTAAAAGCAATGGTAAATATCAAGAAGAAAAAATTAAGAGAAGTAATACAACCAAAAGCAAAAAACCCCCCCCAAAACCCCAATTAGCTAAAAAATTTTGAGAAACAAAAAAATATTGAAAATAAATTTGTAGTAAATATAACCAAGGGTTAGTTAAATTTAGAGCACACTAAATTTGAATTAAAATATTAAGATCCAAATAGGTAGTGAATAATATAGGTAGTGAGTAACTAGTACATTTGAATTAAAATATTTGCATTAAACTATTAAGATCTCAAAAGGTAGTGAAAATGGATATAAATAGATAATAAATGAACATAATTTAATTAAAATTAATATATAACATGTGATATATAAATTATATATAATTATATAATTTATGATAATATAATCATATTAAGCAATATTTACTGAATATTTACCACGTGCTAGCGATCACGCCATATACTTCATACATGTTATTTCATTTAATCCCCACAATCCTGAAAGCTAGTTTCTTTTATAAGTGCCAGTTACTAGATGACTAAACAAGCAGAGACAGACTGGGACCTTAGGGCTGAGTTTTATGTCTCAATTCCTTTTGTGTTTATTGAATTTAGCCTGTTATTCTCATGATCTCTATCAAGGAGTGTCAACAAGTACTTATTGTTCAAAAGAGAAACAGCCGCAGACTCATTTCACTTAGACAGAATTACCTTTTAGCAGGCTCTAGTCTATTAGAAATGATGTGAATCAAACAAAATAAAAATAAAACCATTTCACATTATTGAATGCGAATACAATATTATAAAAATGTTAAGCTTCCTCTGTAATTTATAGAGTTTGATAAGCAATTTTACAAAATATTTTTATGAAAATTATTCTAAAATTCTTTTGGAACCTTAGGCAAAAATGCATATAAAAAATTTAGAGAAGTAACTGCAGGAGAGAAAATTCTTGTATTGTTGTGTGTGTGTGTGTGTGTGTGTGTGTGTGTGTGTGTGTGTGTTCTTTTTCTTTTCTTTTTTTGGGAGGGATACACTTTTGTGCTTTTCAGAGCATTAAAAGAAACATTTTATGTCCACATCGCCTTTCTTTTTAGTTTTTGAAAGTCAAGAATTTGATATTCAATTAACTTTATAGAGGTCTATATGTATTTTGAAGATTTGGCAAATGTATTTAATGGAAGACAAATTAAGAAAATTTTGTTTGTGGAAGCTGGAAAAAAAATAAGACTTGCAAACCAATTGATTCCAACATCTGTCATGTTTGGACAGAGTGTTTAAACCACAGTTTGAATACAAATTGAGTTTTGGCTGTCGAACAAGTTCTTATTTCAGAAATAGTTTACCTCAAAAACATTTTGAGGATAAATGCCTTTTTACCTTTTCCAAACATTTATGCTAATTCAAGCATGGGCAAATTTAAAAGTAGAAAGGAAAAAGCTCTTGGAAAAGGAGGGACTGCAGATATTAGTGAGAACATTGAGCCACTATATCCCACATTGGGTGATGAGAGAGCAGTAATTGAAAAGATGTGAACCTTGGTCTTGATTTTTCCCTCATATGTCTCCTAGAGGAAAAAAATAAAAAATAAAAAGTCTTCCAACTTTGGGGGAGGAGCAGAAAATTCTGTTACTTCAACAGCAAAGGTTAAGATCTATTTCAGCTAGCCAAAGACCTGAAAAACTAAATCCTCCATCACTGGGGAAAAAGTAGAAACCCAACATGTACCTAGATCACTAGCAATCTCCTTCTTTTAGGAAGGGGCAAGATCAACGAAAAATTCCCACATCCAAGACCCAGAGATACAAGACCTGCCTAAGACAGAGGGTTAATCAGAATAAGAGAAAACTCTCTCTATCACCTGGACATCAGGTTTGCAAGTGCCAAGTAACATGTCCCAACAAGCTGGCACTGCAAGTGTGGCAGAGGATGCAGAATGACCCTTCTGAGATACAGTATCACAAAAAAGTTTAGAGGTGAGGTCAGAAGAGGTTGGAACATTAATAAAAAAACATGCTCTAAGAGCAGGATAATATTAAAGGTCTTTGAAACTGGCGGTGCACTAAAGGTAACCATAGCAACATCACAACCAGCTCCACTCTTGACTAAATTGACTCATTCCCTCTCCCCGGCCCCCAAAGAACCATCAGAAGAAGAGTGCCCATGTACAGGCATAAATAACATTTACCTCAGTTACTTCTGTCCTACACACAACGTCAAGTTTCAACTAAAAATTAGAGGGCACACAAAAAAGCAAGACAACTCCACCTGTTGCAAAGAGGCAAAGCAACTATAGAAATCAGATACTAGAAATATCAAACAGTGGATTCAGAATTACTATCATTATTATATAAAAGACTCTAATGAAATAGGTGGATAAAACTTATACACAGCTAGACAATTTCAGCAGAGACATAGAAACTCTATGAGAGAATCAAATACAAATCATAGAAAAATAAGGTAACAAAAATAATGATTACCTTTGACAGGATTATCAATAAACTAGACATAGATATGAAAAGGATTCAAGAACTTGATAATAGATCAGAAAGTACCCAAAGTGAAACACAAAGAGAGATACAAGTTAAAATAATAATAATAATGATATCAAACATCTAAGAGCTGTGGGACAATATCAAATGAGTTAGGAAGGATTCCCTCCTCCTAACACATAAGTAATGGGAATCTTAGAAGGACAAAGGGAGAGAATGTGAAAAAAGAAAAACTTGAAGAGTAAAATTTACAGTAGACTTCTCATCTGAAACTATACAAGCCAGAAGACAATGGAGTGACATCTTTAATGCATTGTGGGGAAAAAAATGTCAATTCAGAAATTTGTACCCAGAAAAATATCTTTCAAAAACAAAGAAGAACAAAGGATCAATGAAACAAAAAGCTGGTTCTCTGAAAAGATAAACAAAATTGATAGACAGCTGGTTAGATTAATTAAGAAATGAAGAGAAAAGATTCAAACTAGCTCAGACAGAAAGAAAATGCAGACATTACAGCTGATATGATGGAATTGCAAAAGATCATCTGAGACTATTAAGTACACCTCTATGTAAGCAAACTAAACAATCTAGAGGAAATGGTAAAATCTTTGGAAACATACAACCCTTCAACCTTGAATTGGGAAGAAATATAAATATAAACCCTGAGCAGATCAATAACAAGGAGTGAGACTGAAACTAATTAAAAGTCTCCCAACAACAACAAAAAGTCCAGGGCCTGATGGACTCACTGCTAAATTCTACCAGATCTTCAAAGAATAACTGAAACTATTCCACAAGATTAAAGAGGCTGGAATCCTCCCTAACTCATTCTATGAGGTCAGTATCACTCTATTATCAAAGTCAGAAAAAGACACAATGAAAAAAGAAAACTATGGACCCATATCTTTTACAAACATAAATGTGAAAATCCTCATCAAAATATTAGCAAACCAAATTCAACAACACATAAAAAAAAAAAAAAAATACAGCACAATCAAGTGAATTTTATTCCAGGGATGCAGGAGTGATTAAGCATATGCAAGTCAACAAGTATGATCCACTATATAAACATAATAAAAAACAAAAATTGTATGATCATTTCAATAGACACAGAAAAGGCATTTGACAAAACTCAGCATTCATTCATGATTAAAAAAACCATCAGTAAAATGGGCATAGAGGGAACATTCCTCAAAATAATAAAAGCTATATATGACAAACCCACAGTCAATGTTAGCATGAATGGAGAAAAGTTGAACACATTCCTCCTTAGAAATGGAACAAGGCAAGGATGTCCACTTTCACCACTTCTATTCAGCATAGTACTGGAATTCCTAGCCAGAGCAATCAGGCAAGAAAAAGAAATTAAGGGTATCCAAATTGGAAAAGTAGAAATCAAACTCTCTCTATATGCCAACAATATACTCTTATACCTAGAGAACCTTAATGACGCCTCCAAAAGACTCCTGGACTTGATAAATGAATTTGGTAAAGTTTCAGGATACAAAATCAGCACACAGAAATCAGTAGCACTGCTATACACCAGTAGCGACCAAGCTTAGAATTAAATCAACAATTTAATTTTATTTACAATAGCATACAAAAAACTAAAATACCTAAGAATGTAGTTAACTGAGGAAATGAAAGATCTCTATAAGAACTACAAAACCCTGATGAAAGAAATTGTAGAGGACACAAACCAATGGATTGGAGAATCAACTTTATTAAAACGAGCATATTACCCAAAGTAATCTACAGACTCAACACAATCCTATCAAACTACCAATGTCATTTTTCACAGTAGTAGAAAAACAATCCTAAAATTCATATGAAACCCCAAAAGATCCAGAGTAACCGAAGCAATTCCAAAAAAAAAAAAAAAAAAAAAAGAACAAAGCTGGAAACATCACATTACTTGACTACAAACTATATTACAAGGTTGTTGTAACTAAAATGGCCTGATACTGATAGGAACAGATACATGGACAAATGGAACAGAATAGAGAATCCAGAAATAAACCCAAATATTTACAACCAATTGATCTTTGGTACAGCAGACAAAAACATACACTGGGAAAAGTGTATTGTATTTGACAAATGGTGCTGGGAAAATTGGATAACTACATGCAGAAAAGTGAAATGTGATTCCTATCTCTCCCCATATATAATAATTAACTCAAGATGGATTGAAGACTTAAATGTCAGACCTGACACCATAAAAATCCTAGAAGAAAACCTAGGAAAAACTCTTCTGAATATTAGTCTGGGCAAATAATTTATGGCTAAACCCCAAAAGCAAATGAAACAAAAACAAAAATTAACAAGTGGGACTTAAATTAAACGAAAAAACTTCTGCACAGCAAGATAAATCATCAACAGAGCAAATAGGCAACCTACAGAATGAGAAACTATACATCTGAAAAAGAACTAATATCAAGAAACTACAAAGAATTCAAAGAAATCAGCAAGAAAAAAACAAACACCATTAAAAAGTGGGCAAACAACATCAAAAGACATCTCTCAAAAGAAGATACACAAATGACCAACAAATATGAGAAAAATGTTCAATATCAATCATAATTAGGGAAATGCAAATTAAAACCACAGTGAAATACCACCTTACACCAGTCAGGATGGTCATATTAAAAAATCCAAAAATAACAGACGCTATAGAAAACAGATGTGGAGAAAAGGGAACACTTATACACTGTTGGTGGGAGTGTAAATTAGTACAACCTCTATGAAAATTGGTATGGAGAACTCCCAAATAACAAAAACAGGTCTACCATTTGATTCAGCAATCCCACTACTAGACATTTACTCAAAGGAATGGACATCATTATACAAAAAAAAGATACCTGTACCGGCATGTTCATCGCAGCATAATTCACAATTGTAAAGATGTAGGATTAACCCAAATGCCCATCAACCAATCAGTGGATAATAATGTGCTATATTATACACCATGGGATACTACTCCGCTATCAAAAAGAATGAAATAATGTCTTTTGCAGTAATTTGGATGGAATTAGGGAACATCATCCTAAGTGAACTAACTCAGAAACAGAAAACCAAACACTGCATGTTCTCACTTGTAAGTGGGAGCTAAACTAAAGATATGTAAAGACAGAGAATGGCATAATGGACAATGGAGATTCTGCAAAGGAAGGAAGGGGCAGAGGGTCAAAAACTCACCTATTGGGTGCACTGTACACAGGTGCAGGTGGTGGGTACACTCAAAGCCCAGACCAAAACTATTTGTATCTCCTCAAAGCTATTGGATTAAAAAAAAGAAAAGAAAAGAAAAGAAAAAATAATGACATTTTCAGACAAACAAAAACTGAATTGATTCCCAGGATCTCTGTATTACTTGGCTTTTAAAGGGAGTCTTTCAGACAGAAGGGCTATGATACCACATCAAAACTTGGTTCTACAGAGAGATAAAGAGTGCTGAAAGTAATAAAAATCAAGTTAAATATTAAAATTATTTTTAATATCTTAATCATTCAAAAAGTAATTCTTTGCCTAAAACAAAAAGAGTGGCAATCTATTCTGGATATATAGTGGATGTCAAAGTGAAATATCTGACAATAAGCACAAAATAATGAAAGAAAGAAGTTGATAGTGTACTGTTGTAAGTATTCATTAAAGAGTTATATTTTAAGCCTCAGGACAATCACTAAAAAGTTTTCAAAAGGTCTAAATAATAATAAAATAAACACAGGCATACCGTGGAGATATTGTGGATTTGGGTCCAGAGCATCAAAATAAAATTAATGTCACAATGAAGTGAGTCACAACTTTTTTGGTTTTCCAGTGCATTTAAAAGTTATGCCTACTTCGTACTATAGTCTATTAAGTGAGAAATTGCACATGTCTAAAAATATCAGTGCACACACTTTAATTTAAAATGCTTTATTGCTAAAAAATACTGATGATTATATCAGATTTCAGCAAGACATATTCTTTTTGCTGGGGGAGGGTCTTATCTCGAAGTTGATGGCTGCTAACTGATCAGGGTGGTGCTTGCTGAAGGTTGAGTGACCGGTATTTCTTAAAATAAGACAACAATGAAGTTTGCAGTTTTGATGGGCTCTTTTTTTCACAAAAGATTTCCTTGTTGCATTGAGAGGACCATAATAAAGTATACCATAGACTTAGGTGAAGAGCATGCTATAACCCAATAAATATGTAATCAGCTTGTGGACAATAGCACAGCCATTTTTAGTTTTCTATCTTAAAGCATAACCTGTAATTGTTTAAAGTTTCAGTTATGGAAAAAACTGCAAAGTTCCGGTTACAAGCTGCAACCCCTTCCCTTATCTCACTTTCCCCTTAGCAACAACCAATCAGGTGCCAGGGGGTAATCACCTAAGTTTCCAGATGTTTCTGCAACTTCCCTAACTAGTGGGCCAAGGTCAGCCCGAGTCAGGCTAGCCAATCCTCCACGATTAAGCTGACCACCCAATTAAATGGTAACACAACTGGAAAGCCCCCCCCAAACTCCTCTTCCCTTTGTGTAAAAGCATAAAAGGCATCTGCTTAAGGAAATCAGAGCCTCTGAATGTAATCCGCTGTGTCAGTTGTCGACAGAGGCCCAGGCTCGAGCTTGTAAATAAAGACCCTTTGAACTTTCATTAGAACTGGCTCTTGGTGGTCTCTCGGATTGAACTTTCGGCCACTAGATTTGGGAGCTCTCCCGGGATCCCAGAAACCCCGAGACCCCAGTCCGGAGTGTTTTCAGGCCGGCATTCGGTAAGTCGCTCCCGGGTTAGTGCATCTGTGTTCTGTGTCTCAGGTGGAGCTCCACACTTTGTTCTGAGGTCGGCATCACGCTAGGCAGACGCGCTGGAAAGCCGCCGGGCGGGGCTCATGGGAGACGTCTCATGTCCCCATCCGGAAGATGAGGTCTTCATCTGTGGGGAAGGTCAGACTCGTCGATGGTCTGTCTCTCCCCAATCATACTTTCAGATTTATTTTCACGGCTGCTACTGTCTGTCTCTTGTCGTTTTCCCTTTTTGTCTTGTTGGTTGTGTTTGTTGGGGTGACAGTACTGACGAGTGAGATGGGACAGACACAGACAATGTGTGCCACTGAGTGGCCCGCCTTCAACGTAGGCTGGCCACAGAAGGGACCTTTCTAACAAGTGTTCTCTTGCAGGTCAAGAGTGTGCTGTCACAGCCTCGCGAGAAGCAGAATCCCTTCCATAAGTCCCCAAAGAACCCCTTTTACCCCGTTCT